>NC_056689.1:69110982-69410982 GCF_018350215.1 Panthera leo | reverse complement strand
TCTTTTTTCACTTAATGTTTTGTCTGCCCACCCTCTCACCCTTTAATAAAATAAGTTCAGGTCTCACCTCCTCCAGGAAGCTGCCCTGATAACCTCCAGACTAGATTGTTTGAACCACCTTGGTATTCACCTGGTCACCAGGGTAGGGCTCATTTAATGCACTGTAATTAATGACCTCTTTATGTGTCTGTTTCGTTTGCTTGACTATAAACTCTTGAGGCTGGAGCTACGTATCCATGCACCTTTGTCTCTTGGAAACAGGACAACATGGCAACGAAAGCAAAGGTGCCGAAATTGCACAGACTAGGGTTCAAATTCCAGGGCTTCCACTTGTTATCCAGGTGATCCGGGACACGTGCTCCGCTTCTTTATGTCTCGATGTCCCCATCTGTAAACTGGGGCATCGTGGTAGAAAGCCATGGTGTGGTTGGGAATATGACACGAGAGAGCGTGGGCAAGGAACTTAGCACCGGGCTTGGATAGTGTAAAGGCTCCATAAGTGGTGGCTGTCCGTTATGCACGAACGTTTGCTTAGAACCAGAAAGACGTCGTCTACGGTGCAAGTCACAGCGGGGAATACGAAGACGAGGAAGACACAGGCTTACCCTGCAGGAACTCACAGCTAGGAGGGGAGGGATGGGTGGAGAGGAACGAGTCTACCTTGGGTTTTTCTTGAATTCTGAAGGCTTCTACCATGAAGGCATCTTTGGCAGAGACATCTTTCGTTTGACAGAAGCCTCCCGCCAACACACGGGAAAGCAGGAGCCTGACGGCAGCCATGACACCCATCATCCTGTAAGCATCCTTAAGGATTAAAGACGTTGAAGACGTAGACGCTAACACTGACAACAGGCGTTGTGCGGCGCGCGGGCCGACAGAGCCCTCTGAGGCGTCACTCAGGGTCAGGCAAGCTTTCCACCTCACGCCCTGTGAGGATGCGCTGGCCACCTGGGATGCTTTTCCTGCCTGGGATCATTCTTAGCTTCTGAACATAGTGGAGAGGTTGTGAGACACCATCAAACCCTCCACAAGGTCAGAACCATTCTCTCCACACTGAAAGAAAAACAAGCCCACATTCCTCTATTTCTATTTTCAAGATTCTGCCTATTCCAAATGAGACCACTCTTTGCCTGCCTTGCATTCATTACTATATTTAATTTTAGCCTTGGGTACGCGGCGACTGGAGCTGAGGGGTATTTCTGTGGCCTCCGGGAGACGGTCCCTGGATGCTCCTGAAGGGGAAGCCGAGGCGAGGCCTTCGGGAGTCGCCACCTTCCCGGCGGAGGCCCTCACAAGGTCCAGTGTGTTCCATCATCGTATAGCTGGGTCTGCCTGCTTTCCGCTTTCTCTGGAAAGCAAGTTCTGGCCGGAGTTGACCCCTCCTTTTCCCATCTGGGGAATCTCCTATAGAGAAGACCCAGTTATCGTGCTCCTAGATCCCCAATAACAGCCCCGCTTGACTCGGTGGTTACGAGACTTGCCAAGGGCTATCATTACAGCAACCACAATTTCCAAACCCATGATCAGAACTTCAGAGCTGAGGTCTGGGAAAGGGGGACCGGCTCTGGGGAATAGAGTCCTACCTGGGAACACGGGACATGTCGGGGCAAATGCAGAGGTAAGACGTGGAGCTCTGGGAAAGCAAGGACAAGAAGGCTCCATTCTGAGAAAAGCCAAAAGTATTCAAACAAAAACATCTAATCTAAAACAGGCTTCCAAGTGCGCAGAAAGACAAACGGGCCAGTCAGGGTCCTGGGGCAGGTCTCGGGCTCCCGAGGAATCGCCAAATGTGAGCACCGACTTTCCAGTAAATTAACCGACTTTGCTCTCCAAACTATATAATGGCAGTTACCGTTTACTGAGGCTTTAGCACGTCTCAGGCACAGTGCTAAGTGTTTTTATCTGCCCTCTATCCCTGAAGTGTGGATATCACGGTGTCAAAACGTTTTATGGGTCACCCTTCCATCCGTGTGTCCACCCCTCCGCCCACCCAGCAAGCATTCACTGAGCATGCGCTAGCTCAACAAGTGGTCCCATGCCCACCTTCCCGCTCCCACAGTGGGTTGGCAGAGGCCCACGCGTAAACAAACAGCCCCAGCACGATGCAGTAACATAACACGAGCTGATCTTTCCAGGAATCTGCCAAAGGGCCCTCGGTTCCAGCCCCACCTCCCACCTTGTGAGCCAGAAATTAAAACGCATTCATTAACGCCATCTAAAAGTCCCAAACAGCTCTCTGCTTCAAGTGGTAATAAATATTTCATGCCCAATTGTGCTGCGTTCCTCACTGTGTTTATTAAATGGAGTTTCTCATAATTCCAGTTATTCATTTTAATAGGTCAGGCCTTGGCTGTGATTTAAACAGACCGCTGAGGAAACAGCCGTGGTTAAACACTGTAACAATATGGATTATTAATTTAATTGGCCGGCTATTACTTGTTTGGACTCAGAGCTAACACATTTAGTTCAGTCTCTGGTGGCCCATAAACCGCAAAGGTCGTGACTTTAACATTCAGAAGAATGGGAACGAGGAATTGAGGTGGAGATTAGGAGGAAAAGTTAGAAAACAGCGTGGAGAAGGCCGCGCGGGGAAGCGGCCGTCTTGCTGGAGGCAGGGCAGGGCAAAGGGGACTCGTCTGTCGGCTTCTCATTAGAGCTTCTTCGGCAAACGCTGCCTGGCTTGGCAACTGCCACGAGCCAGTTTCTCGCTCAGATTTCTGTACGGGCCCAACCCTTAGCTCCGGTGACAGGAGCACCATAAACCGAGTCAGGCCTCACCTCTCTTCTGGGTGCCTGAGCCACGGGGAAGGGCTCTGTGCCATGAAAAAAGCGAGCGAGAAGACGGGGAGGGGGTGGGGACCAGTGGAGTCTGCTCCTCAACCTCCACCAGCTTTTCAAACATCAGAGCTGTGAGTTATTGATTTCCTCCTATGCAAAAGGCTCCGTGAGCTTTCTAGATGCCACCCGAGGTCTGCAGGGGTCCCCAGGACGCTGAGATCTAAATGAGATCCACCTAGACCTGCACCCCATGCCCCGTGGAGGACCGGAGCCCTCCCTGAGGGTCTGCAAATTTCCAGGTGACCGCTACCTCTCTGGCCCGGATTCCCACTTGTGCTGAATCGGTCCCATTGACAGACAGATACACAGTCCCGATGGATGGATCTGGTCATGAAACGTAGCCCCTTCTTTTCTGCTACAAACCCCACTCACTTTAAGCGCGTATGGGAGTGAGGAGACTTGGCTAAGGATTTCGCCAGGAGCAGAAGGGTCTGCATCATTACAGCTCAAACATCAGGATGAGGCCAGTCTTGTTCATTAAAGGCCTTCCTGGGCCCTGTGTGCTGAGATTGTCCCATGGGCTGCCCTATGTTTGGAATTTTCCAGATCTGTGTTGTCTGGCTGACTTTTTATCTCGGCTCCTCCTCATCTTCCTCTAGAAGGGTCCTTCTTAGTCTGGTGTCCGTGGACTTCCAAGGTGTTCTGTGGGGTCCGGGAACTTGGATGGGAAGAAATGATATCTTTTCGATAGCCTCCTACTGAATTTCAGTATTTCCTCCTCTTGTGAGCGTAGGAAAGAAATCAGTAGTACCTGTGACCTCGTCACCACAAGAAATCCAGATATTTTTCTATATATTTTATATTTTATATCCAATTATTGCAGATCTTGAAGTATCATCTGTACTCTACTTGGACACCATGCCAGCTATTTGACTGTTCCCCAGATCGCAGAAGATCACAGCGCTCCTGTCTGCAGATACTTATGGTCATAACTTGCCAACTCTGGAGCACCTCTGGACCCTAGTAATTCAGCCACCAAATGCTGCAGTCGTGTGTTCCCACAATTGGAGATTAACTCCATAAACTTTGGAGGATTCAGGTGTCCCTTGTAAAGCAAGCTGTGGGCTTTTAAAATAATTTTGCAGCAATTTCTCTTTGGGAATCAGCCGTCGGAACCATCAAAATTAAAAACAAAATCAATTGAGTGTCTGGGCACCTGGGTGACTCCATTGGGTAAGCGTCCAACTCTTGGTTTCGGCTCAGGTGGTGATGTCATGATCCATGAGATTATGGATCCATGAGATCCATAGATCCGTGGATCCATGAGATCCAAAGTTCCACAATGCGCGACGTTCGACCATCTTGCTGCTGTCTCAGAGGACTGCTCTTGGCCCTTGCACCTGTCACTCTCCATACCATCTGAGCACCCAGCTCAGGGTACAGGGAAGAAGGGGGCATTTGGCTTCAGGACAGAGGCCAGCAACCAACGTACTGACTCCCTAGGGTGAAGGTGGGCAATGGGGGCAGAGAGGCCCCCAGTTCCAGCAGGGATAGTGCAGGCAGAATGAAAGAGGGGCCTCTCTGCATCTTACGTGGACAAACCGGTGCAGGATGGCTTGTCCATGGACACAGACTCCAAAGCTTATTCTAGAAAGATGAGTGAAATGGTTTCAGACACCGCCCTCCTCCCCCCTCTAACCCTACGTTAGGCTCTGCACTGTCAGTGCTTGGAATTTTCTCTCTCTCTCTCCCTCTCTCTCTCTCAAAAATAAATAAACTTAAAAAATTTTTACATTTAAAGAATAAAATATGAGTTAATGTGGCCTGTATTTAAAATGCATTGCTTTGTTATTTGAATGTTTATAAAGTCGCACTACATTACCCTACCACAATTAAAAAATAGTTTGATAACTGTATTCTAATATAATTGGCTTCCTTTCCATCCCGTATATTTTGTTTCAGGAATTTACAAATATTTATCTAAGAAGCCTTCCCCAGTGGCCACTGGGGTCCCCAGCACCAACGGTATAGGAATTCCAACATTTTCTCTCACTCTTTGTTTCTCATATTCAGAAGCATCAGGTCAGCCATCCAGTAGCTGCAGGACATTGTCATGTTCGCCAGAATGTGACCAAGATATAGGGGGGCAGACCTCCAATTTGGAAGCCATGGTTTGTGGACTGGTAGAATTGTGTTGGTTTCCCAGTTCCCCTCCTGTCTCAAGACTTGATGGCTTTTAGAGTTGTTCTATAGAACTTCTATACTTCTATAGATTCTTCTAGAGTTCTTCTCTAGATTCAAAGTGGGGAGTAAACCTCTAAATTGTCTTATCCCGGGAGAAAGGCTCAGGCCGAATTTGCTAGTGGGAGGAAGAAGGCTTGACTGAGCATCATAGCAGATGAACGGCCAGTGCCTGCCACATAGAGACACTCAACACGTTGTTGAATTAATGAACAAATGAGTAAGTGAACGAAGGAAGGAACGATTGATATAAGTTACTAAGGAAAGGTAGAGACTGGGAAGGATAAGTCTGTAAGGAGCATTAGCCCTAAGAATTATGGGGCCCAGTTCCCTCCCCTACTGTGCGTGGGCGGGGGCGGCGGGGAGCGGGGGAGAAATCAGATTACAATTAGCACCACAAATATCTCGGGAAGAAAAAAAGTCAGAGATGTGATGTACATCATTTCTTTCATTTTTTTCTGTGCTAAGTTAATGCCTTTCATAAGTTGTTTTTTTTTTTTTTTTTTTTTCTGCTGAGGTATAATTGACATATAACGTATTGGTTTCAGGTGTAAAATGTAATTATTTGATATTTGTACATATTGTGAAATGATCACAGTAAGTCTGGTTCACATCTGTCACCATGCATAGTTAGACCTTTTTTCGCTCGTGATGAGAACTTTTAGGATCTACTCTTAGTAACTTTCAAACGCATGATGCAGTATTATTAAGTGTAGTCACCATGCTGTATATTACATCCTCATGGTGCACTTAATTTATGACCGGGAATTAGTACCTTCTTTGACGTCTCCCCCCATTTTGCCCACCTCTCACCCCACTTCATTTCTTTTAACACCAACAGAAACACTGCAAAGTTCCACAATGCGCGACGTTCGACCATCTTGCTGCTGTCTCAGAGGACTGCTCTTGGCCCTTGCACCTGTCACTCTCCATACCATCTGAGCACCCAGCTCAGGGTACAGGGAAGAAGGGGGCATTTGGCTTCAGGACAGAGGCCAGCAACCAACGTACTGACTCCCTAGGGTGAAGGTGGGCAATGGGGGCAGAGAGGCCCCCAGTTCCAGCAGGGATAGTGCAGGCAGAATGAAAGAGGGGCCTCTCTGCATCTTACGTGGACAAACCGGTGCAGGATGGCTTGTCCATGGACACAGACTCCAAAGCTTATTCTAGAAAGATGAGTGAAATGGTTTCAGACACCCCCCCCCCCCGCCCGTCCAAAGAAGGGAGGACCTGCCTTCCTCTCCTTGAGACTCCCATCCCCACCAGGCTATGTCTTGATGAAACACTGCAGGTCTCTGGGAAAACAAAGCTTGGCAGTTGCCTTTCTGCAATTGAAAGGGAGCGTGTTTAGGGGGAGTCAGGAGCGGGAGGGTAGCCGGCTCTAGCAGATCACTTTTCAATAGGATGGACTTTGAAGAAGTGGGGTTGGTAGTCACCAACCCGCCTCCACCTGCTGTCACGACTGGTGGAGAACCTTCCCAGAACAGTCATCAGGGCCTCTCAAGCTGGAGGAGGAGACTGTCGCTGAGATGGCTTGCCATCACCTCTGCCCTTCCCCCTGTCCGCCATGAGCTGATGATGACACTTACGAGGAGGGCAGACGAGATAAGCCTCACGCGCAGCAGAGGAAGGACTTGGAAACCTCCACGGAGCCATGGATACAAGAGGTGGCTGGGGCTGAACACAGGTCCTCCCCATCTTCCTCTTGTACCTCAAATCCCCATTAAAGGTTTCTTTGCCCCCCCCCCACACACACAAAAGGAAAGGGAGCACGTTAACCCCTAAGAATCCTTACGGAGTAGAGCTAGAGGCAGTGTTTTTAAAGGCAAACCATTCCCGAATTCATGGAGATAGTTCTCCATATTGTTGCTTCAGCAGTTGTGATGGTAACGAACACAAGAGTGAGCAAAGAAGTTTTGAGTTCTCGCCGTGTGCCAGGCACAGAGGGGCATTCACAAATGAATCCGTGATGCCTTGCCGTGCACAGGGAGATCCCAGGTGAGCCAAGGAACCAGGCAATCTCAGCCCAAGCTCTGGCAACAGGTCTCTGAATGTATGCACTGTCATCTGTGTGGCCTTGTCACCTGATGTCTCTAGGAGAAAGGTCCCTATTTCCCATGGCCTAGACTACTGGCGTGGCCATGCCACTCTCCCAATCACAGGCTTCAGAAAGACTGGGTTTGGACATCTCCAGGTGTTTATTTGGTTTTTCCTATTTCTTGGTTTTTAATTGGTTTCAGATGTGAGTACCCAATAGAGGCCCTGAATAAATAAAACAGATCATAAAATATGGCCAAGCAAAATGGGCGTGAGTAATCCCAGAGTGCATGGAAATGCACTTCCAGAAAGGCTCATAAATAATGAGGTGGAAACAGTAGTCTATTTTCTCTTTAATGGAAAGCCAATTAGGAACCCTCTCTGGACTGGAGGAAAAGAGCCAGGTTCCTTTGTTCTGTAATGAGGAGGTGGCCACGGGGTGGGTGAGGGGAAGCCACTCGGCTTGCCAGAACAGGGCAGAGAAAATACTGTGGTCACTGGGTCTGTGGGTGATGCCAGGGCAGGAAGCTGGAGGTCTGGGCTTCCCTTCCCATTTCCACCTTCTCCAACTCCTTCCCAGTTGAAGCAGGAAGATCTTTAGGCCCAAGGTGACGTGGGAAAAAGAACCAGCAGGACTCTTTGGAGACCCACAGGAGGAAGCCTTCATGTGCACTTGCAGAATTCTGTTGTTTTGCACCCATTATGGGCTCCTTCAAGAAGAGCCATTGTTGGGCCCTCCGGCCTGGAGCAGCAGGAGGCAGGCATCCAGGTCCCCGCGGATCCACATGGAACCATGTCCTTCCCGGTACCTCCTCGTTGTTCTCCCTTTTCTGCCGGTGTCTCCTCACCGCGGGCCAGCAATGCCCGTCACAGCGATTCTGTGTAGAATGTTGTAGATGACCTCGTTCCACTGAGGCGGAGGGGGTGTCCTGTCCTCCACCCTACAAAGGAGGGAATTGGGAACCAGAGAGGGACTCCACGTTCCAAAGCCACTTTGCCGCCGAGCTGCAGAATCGGAGATTGGTTCACTTTACTCTCCATGATCTCCTCCGGGAGGCCGGTGACCCCCTGATGACTGTCAGTGGGGGTCCTGGTGGGCCTCCCCCCGGGAGTATGAGAGACGCAAGAGAGCGTAGCTGTGAAGAGCACAGGCTTTGCCATCATGTCAACCGGGGTGAGATTCTTTATTCCGAACAGCCATGTGACTTTGGCCAAGTTTCTTAATGGCTCAGGCCTGATTCTGTGTTTGCAAAGGAAGGCTGATGAACTTAGTTCCTACCTGATGTGAAGCAGTAAACAGCGGTGAGACGACTAGTAGTTATTATTCTGAGACGCCTCTGTGGCCAGCCCTTTGGAACTGCCAGTGGGTTCCCCGTGGAGCCCGCTGTGGCCTCGGGAACATCACGAGTTACCTCCCACTCTCTCCTCGAGAACAGTGCTCTCTGGAGACTGGCCCGGGATTCCACGAGGACCCTGGGAGGCATTTGGGCATGTGAGCCACATCAGCTCCGGGCTCTCGCTAACCAGGGCAGAGGATGCCTGCTGAGCCTTTTTGGAGGATCGGAGGATCTTTGGTGCCTACCAGTCGTGAGTCACCATGGGAAACAGCAGGCCCCTCAGCCAAGTCTGCTGGTGCATATGCTCCGAAAACCAAGTTGGTTGCAGGTTTACAAAGGGAGGAATCCACCGAGCATGGCAGCGCGGCCGCGTAGGAGCCTGAGCCAGGACTTTCGGCAAAGGCCGCAGCTAGAGAATCTCACGTCTTCATTCCTCGGGAGAAGCGTTTTTGAAATTCTGCTTCTCCCCCACTGAAACAGGTAAACCACTGCTCACCCTTTGGTGAGATCCCAAGGAATTCCGTAAAGAGGGGAGAGGTCCTAAAGAGGAACGTGGGGTCTCAGGAGACATCACCATTGACGCTTGCCCCTGGACACCTGTGGAACGGGGGCGGGTTCCATCACCTTTTAAAGGCCACCTTTTCTGCAGGGCAGGGAAGGAGGGATGAAATCTTTGTGGAACACCCACGATGGCCTAAGCACATTACCCCTCACCCCATGACGTGTGTACAGATGCAGAACCCGGAGCTCAAGAAGGTTATATAACTTTCCCGGGATGGGGCCCTGCATCGCGTGGACCTTGAGGGCTTCGGCAACAGACACTCGTTATGAAAAACCCAAGGACAACGCAAGCACGCGGGCCATGCAAGGACAAGGATAAGGTCTGCTTTGGGGCTGGAGGTAGTGGGAGCTGACGAACAAGCTCACTGGGGATCGCAGGCAAGATGAATGAGCTCCAGCTTGCCACCCCACCCTTGGAAGAGAGAGTCTCGTGGGTCGGGATGGGTCACCTCACCAGATCCTCGGCAGATAGGACAGGGCGCTTTGAAAGCCAATCCCACGCAGACTGGAGGCTGTGGGAGGGGAGTAATCCCGAGAGAAAAACTGGGGCACGGTTACCAAAGGCAGGGGAAGGAACAGCACGCTGGTAAGCTGGCAGGCACAGCAGGTGCCCATTGGTCACGGCAGGTGAGTGGCAGAGCTGGATTCAAACCAGGTCAGTGACCCACAGCCTCTGAGGGCTGTCCGTCATGCCCACACGCCAGCCCTCCACCTCCAGGGGTCCTCACTTCTCTGTCCAGGCTTTCGGCTTCCTCTTTAGTGGGCCCCGTGATCCTGGCACTGCCTGGGAAGGGTTCATGCCCCGCTGGAGAGGAAACCTCCGACAAGGGCAGTGGAAAGGGAAGTGAAAGACATACAGTGACAATTTAAGAGTTGGAGAGTGGCATGCAGAAGTGGGAAGGGCCTGTGGCTTTCTCAACGTGGGAAAATGACAAATCACTAGGGAGTTTTGTGGGGGGAAGGGGAACAGACAGGGACCAAATGTGAGGAAGAATTCGAGGTAGGAACTGTTGGGATCATCTTAGATGTGAAAGAAGGCAAGATAGACTTATCTGCTACTTCAAGATACTTGAGGTGTCTTATGACACACCCAATCGATAAGAGGGTTAAGTTAGAAACCGGGTTTAAAGAAACGTAGAAGAGGATAGTATATAATTAAAAACCTGTATTTAGGAAGTTTGAAATTACTTTGGAGCTTCCTGGCCGCTAAGGCAAAAAGGGAAACATGATGGGTTATATAACTCTCATCGGCTCCTAAAAGGAAGTGAATCTGCAAGTCAGAAAACACAATGTTTCTCCTAAGTTACTAAAAGAAATCAACCCAGTGGGACATTACAGATCCAACAGAAAGATTTTCTACTGTCATTTTACTGAGCATGAAAAGCATGATTTCTAAGGCCATTATCATCTGAATTGTTGAGAAAGGTAAAGTGTTCCTATCAAGTGCCCCTCTCAGCGCTGGAAAGGTTCCCAGAGATTTTCAAGTTCAGAGGCCCCTCCGGGCCTCCCCCAGAGCAGCACGCGACCTCCCTCCCCTACCCATGCAACCCAGGGCTTATTAGTCCTTGGGTCCCCTCCTCGCCGGGCCTCTACCCTGTTCTGTCTGCGAGGGGCTGCCCCGGCAAGCTGTGTCTTCCGGGCTTTCTGCTGGGTTAGGCGTGAGGCTGCTTTGTAGGGAGAGGGGCCGATGTAAGGAAGGGCTTCTCCCCCTTCCGTTCGGCAGCAGGCAGGGGCCCTGGTGGCATCTTTTTCCTCCATGGCTCCAGCTCTTCTGGACCGACCCTTGTGGATGCAGCTTTGCCCGGATGCCCCGGCTCACCCCCTCCCCCTGTCCCTCTGGCCAACAGGGCTGGTGGCTTCGTACCCTGCTTAGCGCTAGGTGGACCGAACGGCCCCCATCTGGCTTCACAGCTCTTGCGTCTCCCGCAAAACCGATTCCCGCATTCGAGGCTGTCTGTTTTCCATGCTTCAGTGGTTTCTGTTTCCTGGGTAGACGCTGCAGGACCACTCCGCAAGTGGTGGTCCGGCCCCAAGCCAGACATTCCAGGAATGTCACTGCTTACTTCACGATTAAGGCAGCCTACTTCATCTTGAAGGCAGGGCCACACGAAGGGAACCCTTGAGCAGGCCTTTGGCATGTGGCTAGGGCCTGGGTCAGAGAAGGGAATAAGAAGTTCTGGGCGGGGGAAGAGCTGGTCAAAGGTCTGTCATTTGTAGCGAGTGTGGTGGAGTCACAGAACCACGAGCAGTCTCTCTAGTTGGAACAGAGACCGTGTTTATCCAGTAGACATGTTTTCAGTAACACCACAGCCCGGTGTTGTGGGGAACCTAGGCGAGGAGTGTATGAGGCCTGGGCCCTCGGGGAGCACCCTGAGATGATTCTATCCAGTACTCTGGGGGTTTTAAGACTGAGCCACAACTGCCCCAAGTGCCACTCGGGCACCAAGCCCTGAAGATATAGCAGATTCTTTGGTCTGCTCTCGTTCTGTTTGCAGATGCGGTCGTTCACCTTCAGGCCTTTCTTCTATATGAAAGCAAGATGCAGAAGGCCCGGCCTGGCTTCTGGGAGGAACGTCAGGCCCACGAGCCTGCGAGCTTGATGAACCTGACTCTCTAGGATGGAAGAAAAAGCACAAAGTTCCTTTGAAACTACTGGCATGTCTTTGGAAGGGTGGAGAAAAGGGCAGATGCAGGTTTTGTGGGGCATGAAGTCAGGGCTGGCTTCCTGGGCGTGTTTCCCAGGCAACCTGCTCAGGAGGGCCCTGTGCCTGGTTTAACGCTCGCTGTCCCCACCTCGAAATTTTTCGTCATCTTGAACAAAGGGCTTCAAGTTTTTATTTTGCACTTGGGTGGACACGAAACTTATATCATTTGGGGGCCCCTCATTATAAAAACAACACTAAATGAGCGAAATGAAATTAGGTACCAGGCCTTGGGAGGTACCCTGAAGAAACTTAAGTTCTGTTAGCTTCACAGAAAAACGTGCCTGTGCTTGGGGGTGGGGGCATGGCCATGGCTGGGAAGTCCTGGGGCTCAGGGGGCGGGGGTGTCAAGTAGACCCCTCTTTGCTTCCCCTCACATCCTACTTTGGCTGTAACCAGAATAGTTTTACTTTGTTCTGGATTAGGAGTCTAGCTTCAGGCTGTGTGTGTGTGTGTGTGTGTGTGTGTGTGTGTGTGTGTTTTAGGGTCCCATGACTCATGTAGTTTGAAAACCACTAGTTAGACAAACCACATCACACCAGGCTTTTTGTTGTAAGGGAATTGTCTTATTTCAGAGGGCCCCAGGTGACCCGCTGACCTGGGGTGTCTCCAAAGCCAGGTAATAATAGGCCGTGCTCTAATCTAAGGAGACTCTGCTGTATTTGCAGAGAGCTTTGAAATGTTCTGGGAAAAGAGCTGATCAGATGTGCAAGGTATTATATTCACGGAGAGAAAAACCCTCCCAACTCTTTATAAAGTGGATTAAGCCAGTTTCTAAAGGGCTGCAGGTTTGTGTGATCTTAATCCTGCCCCTTACTCCCCATCCTCCCTCCACCTTCCTCCTCTGTTTCCAGGATATCCACCTTCCTGGGCGAGGGCTGGGACGCCTTCCGGGGCTGTCCCCTCCCTCGGTGGCTCTCCCCAAGGGAAGAACTGAGGGACACCCTTGCCCTCGCACCCTCCCGGCCAGGGCTTCCTTTTCCTGTGGGCACATTTCACATTCACGCGCTCTGCTCCGGTGGTGGGAAACTCGCACAAGATATGGTAATTATGCTATTGTGCATTCAGTGACTCAGACCAGAGCAGCAGATGGGAAAAGTTGTGGATCGCAACCCCATGCGATATTTGACAGAGTATCAGTCAAATATAGTTCACCCAGCATCATGTTTCTGTCAGTCCCTCTTAGCGGAAGTTAATTTAAAGTGACAAGATTGACATCTGCTCCTTTTCAAAGGGGTGATACTTACTTCAGGGCTGCCCTCACCAACGGATACCCAGATAGAACCCTCCATAGTCAAAGGTGGGTTCTCAGAGGCAGGACCAGCGGTAGACCAGGAGACTTGAGTCGCCACTCAAGACCTGTGTTGGTCAACGTGCTGAAGGCCTGGTCTGTTTCACTTTGTGGACTAAGGCAAGGGGTTGCCATGGGCACCAGCCTCCTAGAGAGGCCATCTCCACAAATGGGGTCTCGTAACTGAAAGCTCTACCCCTGGGCTTAGGCAGAGAGAGCTACACTAGGGGATGAATGCCCTTGTGCAAAGACAACGTAGAAACTTTTCCAGCAGGTGGAGGGCCCCTGAGCCAGCATAGCTACCACTTGGGGTCTTATCAGTCACAGTTGCTGATGACCAGCTTTGGATGTGCCGTTTTCGATCTGTTCTTCTTTGGTTCCTTCTGTGTACAAAGACTCGGGGAAAAATACAACTTCTGTGACTGGTCAATCTTGTGGGCCCCTGTGACTTCTAAGGTTGCTTCATGCCAGGGCCCCAGTGGGTGCTGTCATCTCCAACGTTTTGATGAATCCAAGAGCTCAGCTCCACCCACCATCGCATCAACGTATCTGTCTGTCGGAATTTGAATGTGGAAAGCTGGCTTTGTTCCTCTACCTCTAAGCCAGGTAGACCCATCCACAAACCATGGGCTTCTGGCCACTGAAGATAAGCCCCCATCCTTTGCCCTGACTAGTGGACTCCCATTTACCTTCAAAACCCATCTCGTCGGTCCCCTCCTCCTGGGAGCCTTCCTGGACACCCCCAGAAATTGTCATTCCGTTCCTCCCCAGAGCAGCCTCTGGGTTCTGTATATACTTTTCTTTCTGCACTTATCACATGGCAGCATAATCACTGTTTTGCTTCTCTTTTTTGCCTTCCTGGCTGTGATCACCAAAGCTTCCTTCATAAATAAATGTTCACTGAAGTAAATAATTGAATTGTTTACTGAATAAGGTAATTGTCCCATTGGCCTTATCCAAAGTAAATGTATGATTTCCTGTAACTACTGTGATATACTTCTCCAGCTTCTGGAGAACATGGTCACGTCTTGTTTCTTTCTCAATTATTTCTCATGACACCCCCTACATATTGGAAGTAGGGGGAAGTAGTCTCCTTTGAGTCGGCCTCTTTCTCCAGGGTCTGATCAGGGTCATTTACCCAAACGCCCAAACTCTCCCTTCCTTCATGTTGACTGTCCCCGGGCTTAGGTGTCTTTGCCTGTACTTCCCGTCCACCAGTTTACCTGGGACCCTGCAGATCTATCAGAGGAATCTGAGAAATGGTGGCACTCAAAATGGAAGATGTTGTGGTCTAAGTTTTTTTTTTTTTCTTCCCAGGAGGTTCTTTGGTTCTTGTGCAGATTTGCCTACTTCATCCCCAGCAACCAGCCTTGCACATCAAGAAGGGTGATACGGGGAGGAACAGCCTTTGAGGGTTGGCAGGGAAGTGGCCGTCTACTTGACTTGCACACGCCCCTCACGTGATTTGTTCCTGAATCGTAAGTCCTGCCCCAAGATCCCTTGCTGTGCCCATCACGAGTCATACAGGTGGTCTGGGATATTTTTAACTTCTTCTACATTATTCCCACAAGAAATGAGTTTGCTCTCTGCCCTTAGAGTGCTGCCACTTTCATGTGGGGGGAATCTGAAGAAATGAAAGTATCAGTTATTTCTGCTTGTCTCCGCCTCACCTACACTTTGCCATGCTGAGGTCTTCTGGTCCTTGGAGCATAAAGGGTATGAGAAGACCCTTTGGCCTGTACATTTTGGGGATGACTGGCCCTGTTGTCATGGCAACCAAGTGATCAGGGCATCTCCTGTAAGAGACAGCAGGAGGTGGGGCTCTATGCCTGGGGTTGCCCCAGATTCATCATTGCCCAGCCTCAAGGGCTCCAGCTCCAAGGGCTCCCCACCAAAGGAGGAGCCTGAAAATCAATGGCGCCCCTTGTTTGGGGCTCACAAATGTCTGATGAACTAATTACAGCTGGCCACACAAAGAACTGGCTGGGTAGGTGCTCACGGTGACATTATACACTATTCCAGAAGTACCAGCAGCTGACAGACAAGGGCTTGAGAGAGCTGGGCCAAGACATTAGGAAGATTCTAAAAGAGAAAGACAAGCCTTCCATTCTTACGTGGGGGTGAGGTTTGGGAACGTTTCAATGATCTATTGCTGTGTAAAAAATGACCCTAAAACTGAGTGGTCTCAAACAACAGCAATTTCTTTTCTTATGATTTAGCAATGTGGACTGGGCTTAGCTGGGTGGTTCTTCTGTGCTATCTGGTATCTGTCGAAACATCTGAAGATGGGTTCCTTGCCTTTGGCTTCCAGAGCCTCCGCTGGGAGACAAGTTTCTCCAGCAAGCAGGCATAGGATCTGGCACCCAAGGAACTCTAGGGAAATGTCTGATGGCAGAATGGATAAATGAGTATACATAAAACTTGGGGTTTGTATGGGGGAACAATGGTTATCCCTTCTGGTGTGGGTCCCTGGCTTGGTGGCGGTGTGTGTTGTGTTGGTAAGGAAATTGCCAGGAGCCCAGGCAGAACGTTCCCTGCGGACATTGAGGTGGGGCCTGCGACCTGGTCCTTCTTCTTGTTGGTGGCAAGTAGGAGCTGCCTACAGAATTCAGCCTCTGGGATCTGCTCAGATTGTAAGGACAGGGACAGGCAGAGTGATTCAGTGTCTCTTGTCATCGTGGGGACCAGAGGGAGACCTGCCCCGCTCCTGTTTCCTGATTGGAAACAGGAATTTGATTCCCACTGTTGCTTGACTTTCAGTCTTTGCTTGTTGGACTTTTGAGGGCATGGAGGGAAGGGATGACGGCGAAGAGAATAGGAAAGTTAGGGGCGAGCGGGGGCTCTGGTGTATTGAGACGAACCCTGGGAAACCTGGTCTGCATGAATAGCCTGTGGCCTCTTGGGAGAAAGGCAAAGGGAAATTAGGGGTGATGATCAATGCTCTGGAGCATCAAGGGACATGGAGGCTGCTCCACTGAAGAGGCTCCATAGAGGAGTCAGAAACCTACCCAGAGGCAGGAGAGAGCCCTCACTTGCAGGAAGCAGAACATAAGAGGCACATCGGATCTGGAGGAAGTAAGGCAGTATTATCCATTTCCCTCAATCCCGTAGATCCTGCTGATAGCGGCAGCCACCCCCTGGAATGGCAGCTCTACTCATGTCCTGTTGTTGCTGGAACAAATTACTAAAAACTTAGCCGCTTCCTATGACACAGGTTTGTTTTCTTATGGTTTTGCAGATCAGAAGTCTGAACGAAGGCATCGGCAGAGCCGTGTTCCTTCTGGGGGCTTCAGGGGAGAATCCGCTTCCTTGCCTTTTTCAGCGTCTAGAGGCCACCGGCTCCCCTCAGCTGTGGTCCCTGCCTCCCATCCCTCTGACCTCTTGTTCCACTGTCACGTCTCCTGCTATTGACTCTTATGAGGACCTGCCTCCTGCCTTCCTCTTAAAAGGGCGCTTGTCATTTCATTGGGCCACCCAGGATGATCCAGAATAATCTCCCCATCTCAAGATCTTTGACTTACTAACACTTGCAGGATCCCTATTATCATAAAAGGTAACATGTTCACAGATTTTGAGGATTTGGGAGGCCATTATCTTGTCCACCACAGTAGCAAAAAGCGGGGAGGGTCACCAAAGGGCCATGAAGGACACCAGGGAAGTCTGTAAGCCACCTGGGACCTGCAAGGACCCGAGAAGACTGGGGTTAGAGCTCTAAGATGCAGGAGCCATACTGGGTGGGGACTCAGAACAAACACCATTATCATCATCACCCACTTCTTTCCATATACCCGAGGCCACTGTGATATGAGGAAACCAGCACAGGATCCTGCCGTCTAACAGGCCCTGCTTTTCCTGGTCTGCTGAGATGAGAGCAGGTCACCCTGGAGAAATCAGCGTCACATTGAGAGCCTGGGCACTCTCTCCCTCTTTCTGGGGCTCAGCCTCTCATACGGAACGGTAGGACCATACTGCAAAGATTTGCTACCTTTTGATAAGCAAAAACCTCCAACCTTCCTGAAGGTTTGTATTATGCAAAACTAGGGATTCGTTTTTTGTTTTTCGAACATAAAATTGGAAGGCATAGGCTTCTGCAAACTATATCTCCCAGAGAGCCCCAAAAGATACGCCAACCGGTGAGACCCCCAGAACCAAAGAATGAATAATCTAGGGTCTCTTCCAGATTAGACTTTCTAAAACAGCACTATTCAATACAGTAGCCATTAGCCAATGAAGCTTTACGTTTAAATTACAAATTCGGTTCTTCAGTCACAGTAGCCGCATTTCAAACTCGATTGCCATGTGGTATTACACAGCACAGATGAGTTCCATTAGACCCCACCGTGGAAAGTTCCATCGGACAGTGTTGTTTTAGTATCAATAATGTATGCTTGTGTCCATCCTACCATCACTCGTGCTTACCCAAAAGTTACTCATTTCCCTACTCTCCAGGTTAATGAAGTGTCCGTTTCTATAAGATGTGACTTACTATGGCCCTCAGGGGGAATTGTGTTTCAAGAGGAGCCCAGGAAAGCTCTGGTAATACGACTCAGGCTTCAGTGTCTGGGGAAAGACTCCCAAAGGAAATGGAAAACAGGGCGGCAGAGGATGTGCCTATTTGGAGAGGCTGAACTTCCCTGCCCCTGAGGCGACTTCCCTTCATGCCAGGCTCTGCCTCACGCTCTCCACTCTTCTCCAGAAAGGACACCAGGGTCCCCACTCCTGCCCTCCGGGGAGCAGCTCCAGCCAGGGTGAATCTGGAGTTAGTGCAAAGGGAAATGGCTCGACTTCCCATCCCCTTGTGCTGAGAGGCACCTCCTCTTGTCCTGCCCCCAAGCCCTTTGTCTCCAAGGGGCTCTCAGAGAGACGGGGCCACCCTCTCCCCTGCATGCGGGTCACTGTGCACTCTGGCAAGAGGGGTGCTGAAGCACATGGTAATTCTGAGAGCATTTTCCAGAGCCAAGGCACTGGTGAAACTCAGGCAGTCTCTTTTTTTGGTGGGAGAACTGGGGACTCAGTAGGTGAAGCAGGGGCTTTTGGGGATCACAAGCCTCACTCCCTCCTGCAGTGGAAACCAATATAGACCAACCAATGGGAGGAGGTGCTGCCTCTCAGGCTGCAGCCAATCAGCAGGCGAGGTGTGCACATGCTCAGTGCCAGCCTAGCTGAGTTCTTTGTGTGCGGTGCTAAGATACAAGGGCTTCGGTCAAGGGTATTGGGCTGATCTTGACCCCACCGATGCCTGGACTTACACCAGGCGGGGGCTGCCGGTGGGGTGGGCAAGGTTCCAGCCACGTCCTTCTTGAACTAAGCACCACGGCTCAGGAGGACCCCCCCCTCCCCCCCCCACGCCCAGAGCAGGGGCAGAAAGTTGGACTCTACGTCCCATTCTTCAAACAAGCCACCCGGGGGTCTCCTCAAATCTGCCCCTTTCCCTCCAGCAGGAAAAAATGAAAATGAACTTGTCATTTTCCTGAATGGACATATTTTTTGGCTGACTCAGACTCTTCTAGAGCTAGTATTAGTGAGAACTAAGTGAAACTTTAGCAGGAAGAGGAACAAAAGGGCTCTTATTCCCCAAGATGGAACTCCAAAGTACATTTTGAGCAGAAAACCTATTTGAACGGTTCCTCCTGCCTTAAAAAAACAACAACAATAAAAAAAAGCCATATAGTAATTGCGGTGTCATTAAAAACAATGACAACTCAAAGCAGCAGCTTCCCATTTCTCAAAATTTTGCACCGTAACGTGCGGTAAGGGGAAAAAGCCAGAGTACCTCTGGACTCCAGAAAGTCAAGTTCTAAATTTTCTACAGTTCAATGTGTTTTTCAGCTATAAAAAGAACAACACCGGATTTTTGGAAGGGGTGGGGGTGGGGATGACATACTGATTTTATTTTCCCCTTCTCCTCTACATGACCTCGCGGCATCTCATAATGACAAGAACCAGCCTTCAAGTTTGGTTTCACGTTCAGCCCAAGTTTGGAAGTTAAGATGGAGACTTTGCAATCCCTGTCTCGGGCAGAGAGGGAATGGAGAGAGAGAAACGAGAAAAGGAGGTGGGAAGAGAAGAGGGACTGGTATTTGCAGAGGCAGACGAATTAGCAGCACCAGGGAACGTGACACTGGGAAGTGACCCTCGGGGAGGCCCTGTCCAGAGGTTCTCAAGCCTTTTCTTGATTTGTCTGTCTACCTAGCAGCAGGACTGTCCCCCTCCCCTTCCCAGTGACATCTTAAGCAAAAGCACCATATCTAAAACTGATAAAAGTAAAGTGCCTCCTGGAGCACCAGGCCTCCAACCGTCCTCCTCCCGAACACCCGAGGCTTCTAAACACACCGTCAGCAAGCCACAGATCTAACCCACCTCTTGAGTTTGCCAACGAGGAAATCAAGGCACGGAGAGAAGAATTAATTCATTGGAGAAGAGATGGAAGTTTCCTCCATGATGACACGGTAAAGACTGGGCAGAGATGGACCTGGAAACTTGGACGCGAAGTGAGGTGGGGGGGCAGAGGTTGGTCGAGGCGGGGGTGAAAGAGCTGACCGTGACATGACCTTGAGGAGTTCACTGTGGATTGTGCAGGAGGCTGGAGACCCTGCACAGATTCCCCAAGTCCCTTCCTTGCTCCTCACCAGTTCTAATTCCTGTGTCTTCGCACGCAAATGGTTATAACTTACACATTCGACGGAGGGAAAAAGGAATACATACAAACGGCAGTGACTTTAGGAAGTCTTCCAGTAGTTAAATTAGAGCACCACTGCAAATTCGTTGCAAATGATCCCCCACTTTCCTTCTATGCCTACGTCCGGCATTGCTGACCCATCATAGCTCCTTTTCCTGTGGAGCTTAGATACAAGCTCAAAATTATTTCCAACGCGGCGCTCCAGACCACCATCACCAGTTAACCAAGAGCTGGCTCTTAGGATGAAATTCCTTTGCTCTCCTCGGTTTGCGGATGTGAAGGCAAAGTCATTATCTCGTGTGTCCTGATGTCACAGCCACGTGCTTTGACAGCCTGTACATCAGAGGACAAGGTTGGAACTGCATTTCTCAGAATCCCTTTCCCTGTATAACTTCAAGTTAGAGTCTGCCAACGAGAGGCGCTCCTGCAAGAATTGGGAGGTGGGGGAGAATGGCCGGCATTCTCTGGTGCCGGATGCAGCTCAGAGGCCTGCGTACGACTCAGACTCTTGAGAATGGCCTGCTCTTGGTGCCTCAGGCTCCGGGAAGGGTGGTGGCGGCAGCCGCTGAGATTCGGGGTCCTTTGCAGCTTCCTAGGGAGCTCCTGTAAATCACCCACCTCTGGTAGCTGCTGGCCTGACCTTTGCTCCCTGGGCCCTTCCAGCCACCCTGCAAGTCTCCAATTGCCCTTAGTTGAGCCTTTCCTTCTTGGAATACCTAGAGAGGCTTCCATTTTCCTGACGAACACCCCACTGCTGACTACAATAACATTAACACCTTGAGGGCCAGGAACAGAACATGGCAGCAAGATGGACATTCCCCACCTTGCTAACCACGAAAGTCAGATTCTTGTTGAGTTTGACCTTCCTGTTTTCTGCGTTATGTCTGTGGCCCACCTACACAGAATGCAGAAAAGGAAGCAATGAGAGAGAGAGTTCCAAAGAATCAGAATAATGGCAGCATAGAATTTGGAGCCGGAGGGACTTTTGCACAGAAGCATTTGGGTTCTCTTCATTTTACTGATGGGAAAAACTGAGGCCGAGAGAGGAGAGTTGCCTCCAGTTCATCCCAGAGCTGGGGCTAGAATCTGGGCCCGCTGACCTGGACCAGTCGTTGTCCTTGGCCCCCAGAGCCCCAAACAAGGGGACTCGTAGGAGCTCGCAAGGAAGGCACGGCCATGCTGAGATGTATCCCATAATAGGCTGGCCACTTTGATGTGAGGTAGTAAACACCTGGCTGTAAAGGGAAGCCAAGGTGAGAGGAGCGATTGCACGTGAGTTTTCTACTCTGCCCAGGGGAGCCGGGAGCAGCATGGGGTAGGTCTCGTGACAGCCCAAGAACATGAAAACCACATTGCCCTAATCCTAACCCTACCATGGAAACCCTATCGTGTTGCCATCTGTTCACAGGCAGCTCATCTTAAAGAAATTCCCATTTCTGGAGGCAGTTGTTGGAAAACATGTCATGGAATCAAAATGAACTGTGTTGCTCTTTAACCGTAATCACCCTCTTGCCTCCATTGGCTTTGGCGTTGTGGCTGCATCGGGTCAGATTCCTGGTGGTGAGCCACCGACTTAGCAGAGGAGGGACTGTTTGGAAGGCCAGGAAGGCAGCAGAACCACACTTGGGCAACTGCACCCTAGACGGTGGGTGCCCCCGGGGACGCTGCCAGGCCCTGGGGGCATGAGCTCCCCTGCTGGCACGGCCCCCGGATGCCGCATCCTTTCTAATGCTGCTGTCTCTGAACGCGGCCGGGGCTGCCACGGGCACTCTGAGAACGAATCCTTCACCACCTTTCTGTGTTTGAGTTGCCAGCTCCAGATTCGTTATCTGCTTGGGGCATCTGGAGAGGCCAGATGCCCACTTTCCCCTGACCTCTGGCAGCTCTAACGGGCTCTGCTGATGGACAGCTGCATGGCCAGTGCCCATGGCAGCTGCGTTCCATCTGAGCGGTGTGGCTTCAGAGGCCCCTCTTCTCTCAGTCTAGCACCACTTCCTTTTACCCAAAGGCCTGAAAGCTCACATCAATGGTGTTTCCGGGCTTAGCGCTTTGCCTCCTATGAAAATATAAAGACTAATTCTCTCCGTCGCTTTCTCCTCGGCGTGAACGAACAGCAAGTGGGTTGTTTTCCAGAACACCCCAGTCTAGCCCGCTGACACGGGATGCTGCACCGGCTTTTTGTGAACTGCGCCTCATGGTGGAGTGTCACCCGCCCAGCGTCAGCCCTCGGGAGATGACACTTGTTTCCCCGGAGGGGGGGCGTCTGGGTCGGGAGATGCTCCCAGCTGTGGGTCCCAGAGTCTTCCGGCTTGTCTCTTCTTCCCCTGGGAGAGTCTTGAGGGGAAGACTGCCCCACTGAAGCTCCAGACTCAGTTCAGGGGGACCTGCCTCCCTGCGTCCTTCTGAACGGTTTTCTGAACCTTTGGCAACTCGGTCTGGCGGCCACACATTCCTGTCGTCACCACCCCTACTGGCCGCCAGTGTCTGTTTACAGCGCACTTCCTAGGTGCCAGGCGGTGTGCTAAGCATCCAACCCAAATTAGCTCATTTAAGCTTCTCCACTTAACAAAGAAGGCAACTGTCGCCTGAGCCACGCAGCCCGCATGGGCCTGGGATTTGAACCCAGACAAAACCCAGTCTCTTCCTACTGTCCCAGGCTCTTTCCTTCAAACGTAGCCCCCTTCCCAACCCTCTACACAACAAAACAGAAAATCATGTCAGGTTCACCTTCCCCGCAAGGCAGACGATCCGAGAAGCAGCTGATTCTTAGGGCACCTCGACTGCCTGACGTCTCAGGGTTCCGACACTCTCTTGGGTGGGCAGACAGTGGGGCGGCTGCCCAGCGGGCGTCTCGGTGGACGGGGAGGGACAGAACCTCCCTGAGCTTTACCCATTCGGTGCTAGCTAGGAAGGCACTGGGAGCTTTACATACATTTGCACCGTGGAAATAAATGAACCACCCAAATGAGAAAAGCGAGGCTAATTATTCTGCGCTTACGACAGCAAGGGAGTCAGTCCCCATTGCTTGCACCCTGGCAGAGACTCAAAGGCAGGCAGAGGAGTGGGAAAGCTTTACGGTGGGAAAAAGGCAGCTTCGAGAGGGCTCTAGGTGGAGACCACTGGCCTGGGGAAGCCGCAGGTGGGTTACCTGAGTGGTTGGTTAGGGGTTGGGGGACATATGTGGCTCTCTCTGGTTGGCTTGAGTCAGAAGCAGGGACGAGAACCAGGGAGGCCGTCAGTTATTAATCGAGTCCTGGCTATTTGGGGCTGACTGTCACAGACGGGACTGTTCAGCCTCCTGGATTGTCACTAGAGACAGCGGCCTGGCCTCCTGGGCTGGTCTTTGCACATGAGGCGCTCTGGACTGTGGTTCCAAGTCCTCTTTTTTCCATGTGGCTGGGCCATTGTACCTTTGCATTGTCAGCATCTGCACACTTAATCCCCACGGCAGCCTATCCTCCTGATGAGGACACTGGGGTCCAAGGAAGTCAAGTAACCTGCCTGAACTCCCTCAGTGGGGGGTGGGGATGTGAGGCCAGGCCCGCCGGGTCCCTGATTCCATGTCTGTCCCCTGTTTAATCCGTCCCTGCACACCGGCCAGTGATCCTCACAGACCTAAATCGATGGCATCCTTCCATTCCCCGGCTTTAAGCCTCCCAATACCGCTCGCCCCCTCTGAGAATGAGACCCTGCCCACCACCTGCAGATTCAGTCCCATCCACATTCAGGGCCTCAGCGCCTCCTCCCCGGGCTTCTCCGGGCTCTGTTCCAGCCTCCAAGGTGCCGCCCCAGGCCTCCTGAGACCCTGCTTCCCGCATCTCAGTGGTGGGTCAGGGAGGGAGCTTTGTTCTCGCCTTTCCCCCGGCCTGCCACCCTTGTCCTGGCCCGAGGCATCCCTCGGGACATGGCACGGGTATCACCTCCTGCAGTCTCGGCAGCTGGCCCTGCAGGTCAGGACCCTTCCTGAAATAGCAGGGACATCCAGTTCATGGCTTATCTACCTCCTCTACCACATGGAAACAGCCGCCTGGCGAACTGACTTACCCTGTTCTGTTGTGTTCTCCGTGTCCGGTCCATAGTAGGTGCTCAATAAACACCTTGTGAACAAATCCGCCAGTCTTTGACTCCTTCCTCCCATGGCTGCTCTTCGTATTCCTGAGACGGTGCTTCAGCTCCCGCCCCGACCTGTGACTGACGGAAAGGATGACATCAGGGCCAGACTCAGGCTGTGACTACAGAGGCTGCCTGTGGCCCCTCACTTTGGGGTGAGCTGGGCGGGGGGTCGGCAAGCAGCCCCTCGGGGATAGAGTGGTGTATTTTCAACAGCAGGTGCCCTAAGTAACTGAGGGCCATATGGATCCTCTCAAATACCGGTGCCAGCCTCCCAAAGTCGGATTTACCATCATCCCCCTGTTGCAGCCCATGAGTGAGGCTCGGGGAGGTTAAGGAATCCATCTCAAGTCCCCAGCTATTGAGGAACCGAGTCGGGATGTAACCCAGATCTGCCTGCCTTTAGAGAACATGCTGCTACCTGACAGCCGAAAGCAGAGTGAGCTGCCGGGTGTCAGAAGCCTGCTTGTCCTCTGCCCCTCCTGCCCCTCGGGTTCCTCCTGTGCCCTCATTCCTGCCCTTGAAGCTCACTGCAACCTGCCGTCACCTGGTGGGGGTAACAAAGGGTTGCCGAGTTCCTCCTCCCTCCCACCCCCTCCCAGCTGTGTATGACTATGAGGTGGGCGTCTCCAGGTGGTTTCAACAAAATATTGGATGCATTAAATACAGATTAGTTGAGGAAAGAAAATCTATGCTGTGGGATCATTCCCGATTGTAATCTTTACAACGTGTATGCCATAACCTTACGCGATTTATAAGCACTTTATTTTTCTGTGACTCAAATCTGCTTCCCAGCAGGAACCACATCCTGGTGTTTGCTCAGCCTGTCTGTGCAGGAGGCTCGGTTCCCAGGTCCCTGGGACTCCCCACAGCTGCTTGGGGCAGGCTCGGGCTCTGACCGGAGGAAGACCCCAGCCCCGTCCCAGGGTCTCCTTGGGGACTGGCTCCCCTGTGTGGGCCTCACTGGGAGCAGAATGGGCAGGGGTGAGGAGGGGCTCTGGCCTTCGAGGTTTTGCCCGGCCCTCTTGGGTATGTCCTCCCCAGGGCAGGGCTGGTCCAGGGGCCATGGGAACAGCCCAAGAGCACTGGGCAGAGGAAGAGGCACTCGGTGTCCGTGGTCAGGTTGCTTCACTGTGTGCCTGAGCCTTAGCGTAGCACTGACTTAGTTCCTTAACGCTGTGTGACTTCAGCCTCAGACCTTGGCCTGGCCTGGGCACCCCGGCACCCGCCCTCCCCCGGGGCCTTCTCCACCGCCACCCTCACATGCTTTCATTTCTTGATGACCCCGAGACAAACCAAATTCAGATGGTTGATCTGACCCTATTCAAAACCCAAACTCTACACGTCCCTGCAAGATCCCCAAATAGGACTTCAGGATTATCTGTGCCTGGGGATTATCCCTCTGTCTCTAGGGCCGTGGCTACGACAGAGCCTGTGTCTCTGAGACCAGCAGCTGCTCCCGGGAAGCTGTTCTGCTCACAGCTCTGCAGGCCGAGCCCTCCTGTTTCGCAGACCAGCAAACCGAGACCCGGAGGGGAAAGCGACTTGCTTGGGGCGCCCTGGCTGGGACAGAGGCAGGAACAGAACCCAGGATTTGAGGCCTGGGGTGGGGTCCTCTCCATGATGGCTGGGGGCTCTGATTTAGAAGTAGAGGGCGCGTTCCCTTCTCCAACACCTGGAAATCAGGGAGTCGACAGGCTTGTGGTCTTCAGGGCCCAGCTCAGTGAGCCAGCAAATCAATGACAGCCGTGTGTTTGTGACGTCCTTAACTGTCCCTGTTTAAAATCTTCCACCCCCTCCCCCCAGATTCTTGATCGCTTTGATTCCTCCCAGTAGCAAACTTTTCAGAGACTGTCATTCACCTGGAGGTAGCAATGACTTGTAGCCACAGCTATGGAGTATGGCCGCTAGTCTAACTCAGGGGGGAAAGCCGGGATGGTGGAGACCGCGTATCAGCCTGAAAGCACTGATCCCCACTACCCCCTTGAGGTCCCTTCTATCCAAAGCCATTTTGCAACGGAAATTTGCTGCATTTTAGGTCAACCACGGGAAGAGACAGACCCGAGTCATGCTCCACCTGGCCCGATTCCAAACTTGAACTCTTGCTGATTTGTGCTGATGTCACCCAAGCAAGATTTGATGTGAAACTGCAAGGGAAAGCTGGGCCCGGGGAGGGAGGGGTGGCGTTTGCTGTGAGGAGAGAGGGGAGGAAAAGTGAAGTTCTGTTTTATAACAATGGAGAGAGGAGCGGGAGGGCACGGGACCGAAAGTCAGGAAACTGCTGCTCTATTCTTGGCCCGGCAGTTAGCTTGCTGTGTGGCCTTGGGCAGGTCACTTCCCCTCTTTGACCTCAGTTTCCTCATTTTATAAAACCCAACGGAGGATCTCCATCCAAGGCCTCTTTCGGTTCTAAAGGGCCCGTGATTCTAGCTCGGTCCCTGGGCACGGGTGAAGAAATCAAAGACTTGGTTTCATTTCATAACTTGGGCCCCTTAAGCACTTCCCAGCTGGGGCTGGGAACGGGACCAGACACTCATTGGCCGAGCTCATCTGAGTTTCAGCGAGGGGGCCAGCAGCGTGGGCTGTCAGGAGCCTCACCCAAGGGGAGGACAGGGGCGGGTGCGGGCCGGACGAAAGCTTAGTCCGGCCACCCCAGGGCTGGGCTTGGCACCCCGGCATCCAGGCTGACGTGTCAGCTTCTGGAGGCTCAAGTGTCTTAGATGCTGCTTTTGATCAATGGAAAACTGGGAAAGCAACAAATAATAACATCCATTTGCTGGCAATTTCAGTCGTTTGTGGTATTTAATTAGCATAATTGACCTGAACCGGCCCTTTTTCTCCACCTGAATTTAAAAATACATCACTGCTCCCTCCACCCCAATACATCTGAGAAATTTTCTTTTTTTTAATGAGGTTTTAACTAAAGCCCAATATCAAAACACCATATAATACTTTTATCTCATTGAAGACATTTGATGCTTATTAAAATATTATTGCTTTAAGGCCTATTTTGATTTTTTTTGCCCAAGAGTGTATGCAGAGCCTTGCTACTCAGATAATAACAAAGAAACCTTAAACATGAAGAAAACACATGAAAGGTAATATGTTCCCCATTAGTCCCCGTATCATTTCCCCAGGATTACTGCTTTCCAAATATAGCATTAGTTTAAAAATAAAAGGCCGTTTACAGTAATGGGACACTTGCTACTACTTTGAGCATATGGGCCCTCCAAGGGGCTTGCACGACAGCTTCATGAAGAGGGACTTCAGGGGAGAGGGCTGGCTTTCACAGAAACCCCAGCATGCCCACTCATAGCTCCGCCCAGACAGGCCACCGACCCTGACCCAAGACTCAAGTCGAACAAGCCTCTTATTCCTCTTTCGGAACTGCCTCTTTTGGTGCATTGTTTCTGCCAGAGATGAAAACATTTGGGAAGGTGACAAGTAATCAATTGGGCGCCACCTGGGAAGAAAAGTGACACCCCGGAACTTTGCATTCGGGCCTCATGAGGTTGAGAGTGTGGCTGCCCTCCATGGGAAGGGGGTCCTTTTGGGTTTGGGGGTGCCTTTTGTGCGGGAACATCCAGGGGAAGCAAACTCCAGATGGGAAGGTCTAAGTCATTCGGGATGTACATGGGTCAAGGGCAGAAGTTTGGTTTATCTGACCCAGACATAGAAATTTTTTTTTTTTTTTTTTTTTGGCTAAGGAGAGCTCAGATCCATTTTCAGTGGGGTGAACTAATGTAGCTAAGGGACAGAGCATGTACACAGAAGGGCTCCCTCAAGTGCAGTGAGGGCCACTCCAGTTTGCTTCCATGGGCTGGCCCGTGTTGAGCACCCACCGGAAGCTGCTGGCCCGCTGAGGGCCCCTGAGGAGACTCATGTTACACGTTTGCTATTTTGGTCCAACAATGCAGGCTCCTTCCGGTTTTGGGAGCTGGTCTCCTGGCACTCATCAAGTGCCCAGCTTCGAGAGGCCCCAGAGAGCCAGGGAGCGAGCTTCCAGCTCGAAGGGAGGGAGAAGCTCTCCTGGTTTCAAATCCCCAACTAAATGCCAACCATATCTTGTTGTCAGCAGAGAGGGGAAGATCAAGAGAGAGCAACGGGAGAGAATGGAGGGGTGGTAACAAGAGCTAAAATTGATTGTCCTGAAGCCTGCGTTGTCCCTGGAGGCAGGTGGCATTGCCCGCTGGGTAGGGGCGTGCTCGGCCCCACCAGGCACAGCCTTTACCACAGGCAGGGTTCCCGGCGTGCAGCCAATTACAAGTTGGTCGGGGGCTGGAGGTGGTGTCTCGAGGTCTACTCTGGACAGTCACAACTTGGACCTCGTCGTCTGACCTCATCTCATTATTGCTCCTCATGCTCTAAATTCCTCCTTCGGGCCAAGAATCGCTCATTCCCCTTTGCACTCCCCGGGGCAGTGGCTGGCACCGAGCAGGCAGTCAGTTTGAGCCGACAGAACAGGCCCCCGTGGGTAACAGGCTCAAGGAAAGACCAGAGGCCTGGGGGGCGGAGCCAGCCCTCGGTCGGTTGGTTGCCTCCTGAGAACGGGGACAACTGTCTCCATTTATTGGGCACTCACTGCTGCCCGGGTTCAGAGCCAAGCACGTTATATGGGCTCTCATTCGATCCACACCACCACCCTGCCCAAGGGTAACCTCATCAGGCCTCACGTGCAGGGAAGGGGGCTGGGGTGTGGGGAGGTTGACGTACATGCTTGGGCTCACATAGCTGGTGGGTGTGGCAGCAGCCCGGCTCCTGCACCTGAGCCTCGGCCACCATGCTGACCGTCTCCCTCACCTCCCATTGGCTCACAGTCTGGGGTTCCCACCAGTGGCTCCAAAGCCCCCTGGAGCGGTAGCAGACGGAGCCGATCCCTTTGGAACAACGGTACCTTGGGGTCACGGCATCTTTCTAGGGACTCTCCTCCCTTGGGAGAGGATCACGTCGTGGGACTTGAACACGTGACCCGTAGGGAGTTCCTCCTTGAGGAAGTAGGGACTTGAGTGGGACCCTGAAGGAGAAGAAGCGGGCTGCCAGGGGAGGGGAAGGGAGGACCTCCAGGTAGAGGGAGAGGGGTGTGGGGACACAGTGGGCTGGAGGGTAAACCGATAGTACCCCCCAAATCAAGTCTGACTGATGGGCAGAGGCTGCCAGGAATGCTGGGTTGAAGAGGATTCCAAGGCCGACAAAGAGCTGGGATCAATTAGCAGTGTTGGCCAGGAGCATAGGAGGAAGGAGGTGACCTCCTGCCACATTCTTGTCGTCCCTGGCATAAGGTAGCTAAGGGGACAGTAACACGTGTTAGCTCTTTTGACCTCCTGACAGCTCCTGATTTGGGGGTAAAGGGGGGAACGCGCTGCTATTTAATTTCTCTTTCGTGGACCATTTCCTGCTCACTCTGACTCACCTGGTGCTGATATTAGCAGGTTTCCCGCATCTGTTCCGCAGGACAAATCACCTGCCAAGGCCTGGCTGCCGGCCCTGTAGGGGAGACAGTGGGTCCCACAGTCATGGGGGGGGGGGGGCGGGCAGGGGGAGTGCCACTACAAAGCTCCACAGGTCTCGGGAAGACCCTCTTGTCTCCTGCATTGCAAATGGGTTCCAGCGGCCACTGCCGGGAGACGCCACATTTCTGCTGTGTCAGTGCTATTTCAGACTCTACTCACCTGTAATGAGTGAGATTCTCCGGGAAACATTACCACATCGGACTTGGGGGCTACCCAGTAAGGCAAGAGGATGATCCGCAAGCCAGAGGTTATGACTTTTGATCTAAGTGTTGGCTTTGAAATATTTAAAACTCCTTTGGAACCAACCGGGGTCAGTGCTGTCCTTCACTCTTCTGAGAAAGAGAAAAAGCCAGTCCGGGAGGAAGGAGGCTCTGGGCCGCTTGGCAGGCTGGGAGATCCGTGGGGGTCTTTTGGCTCAAGTGGATGAAGCTGAGGTGAGAGCCGGACTACACACAGGTGACGGGGCGCAGGCAGGGTCCAAGCCCCCTCGGTCTAAATCCCACGGGGCACGCCTCTCCAGCCAGAGCGAGGGCCCCCGGCCAGCTGGTAGCAAAATGAGACTTCCCGGGTCCCTGGTCCTTTTCATGTTGCCTGCGTTGCATTTCCCCACCTTGTGAGTGTAATCTGACCCGCCAGCGTGGAAGGCTTTGGAGGTTTTGAACCTGCCCTACATCAAATACACCCCCTCCTCTACTCGGGAGAAAACCCCGGCCATTCTGTCACAGACTCAGAGGGCATTTGATTGTCTAGAACACATCAAACAGCCCAACTCGCCCTTGTAAAAGTTTTACAAGAAAATCATTGAAGACCAGAAGAGCTATCCTTTCCCTCTCCTCCCCCTTCAGTTTTAAACCTGAGCCGATATTCTGGCTTCCCACACTTTGGTGTCAGCTGGCCGGCGAGAGCGCTGGGCTGGCGGGCGTGCAGCCGTAAAAACCTCGGCCCCCGGATCATTACACTTGCAGGCCACGGCTTGTGGGATCTAGTGATTTGGACATATTTTATTTAACCAGCTTAGTAAAAGGTAATATTCAGCAGCTGTGATCTATAGCAGAATTACAATTTTCAGGGTCAAGGAGGGATTTTGATATTAGGAGGTTGGGCAGCATTGCTATGAAATCTCATGAGCTGTCTTTAAAAATAAATGAGAAAATAGGTTATCCAAGAGTCATTGTAAGGGAAAAATCAATAGGCAGTGTCTATTCACTTGGGCTATCAAAATCCTTGAAATTTGAACAAAAGTTTCACGTTTAGTGTACTGTAGGTTTTGAAATATCGGCGCTGGAGGCTCGGCGGGTACAAATTCATTGTGCTGTGTGCATCCAAACGAGGCGAGCCTTGTGAAGCCGGTCAGCTGCCTCCTAAGAGGGGGGAGTGTTTTGGTGACCAGATGAGATGGGTAAAAGGCGACTCCTGAAGCAAACCGGGGGTCCCACGGCAGGGGGCTCACCCGGAAGTGTCGAGAAGCATCTGCTGTGCCAGGAGTAGGTGTGGCCGGTGGCTCAGTGCCCCTACCTCTTGTCCAGCGCGACGGTGGACACCACGCTCCTTCCCGCTCCACAGTCCACAGTATCTCTGCCCTCAGGTGGGGAACAAGTGATAATTTAATAGGGAACTTCCTGGCGGTGGAAATCTGATGGGGCAGGTCACCCGGAGTGATAGAAGTTGCCTCCCATTCATTCGTTAGTTCATTCTCGATACGTTTTTTATTTTTATTTTCTTTTTCATCGTTTCAAACGTGTCTTTTAGCTTCCTTCAGGATGGCGTACCTTGGCATTCAATAGGCTCCGATCAGCCCAACCAACGGAGACTGCCTTTCCTCTCCAGGTGGGTTTCGGTGACTCAGTTCCTTAGGCAGGTGATTGCCAGGCAACTGCTGGGTCTCTCCCACCAGCCTGTGAGCTCTGGGCAAGGCAGACTCTGGTTTGGGGTTCAAAGCTGTTTTCCGATCCCTGGTTCCATGTCTGACATTCAGTGTTAACAAATAATTTGAAAACATTTTTTTAAATGAAAAAAAAATGTTAGTGAAGAACGTGAAGATCTTCCTTTGATTTTTATTAATAGAAGGCTTTCCCGAGGCATTTTAAGGCCATAATCATGAGCAATCTTTAAGGAAAACAAAATAAAAACACCCCAAGCTCCCCATCCTCAATATTTGTCCACCACGATGTTAAAGAGCAGCTCGTTTAACCAAGACGAGGGGATGGTGATTGTTTATCACATCCCCGGTGGTATCTTCCTATCAGTCCTCTGGGTGGGTGATATTTTCCCTACTTTACAGTTGAGGAAAGAGAAGCCCAGTGAAGACATGGGTAGATTATTCCAACTCACCAACGAGAGAACCAGAGCTCATGTCCAGCTTTGTGGTCACTCTGCAAAGCCATCTCTGAGACAATTAAAGAAGAAGTGGGGGTGGGGGTGGGGGTGGGGGTGGGGGGGGACCGGCATTCAAAAGCAACCTTGAACACGATCCTTTCAAGTTCTACCATTAAAACAAAAAACTGACAGCGTCTACATTCACCGTACAGAAATTGTAGCAAAGTACTGAAGATTTATAACTCCCCTTTATTTAGAAAGGGAATGGAAGATAAATAATTGAAATGCAAAGGGTGGGCATAGCAGACGTTGGATTGAGGCATTTTATTTAACTCATCAAATAATACAAGTCAGTTTGGGAAACAACAATCAACATATATTACTTGTACTAACGATATGTAGAACCGCATTTCCAAGAAATGTAATGAAAATAAATGCTGAAAATAAATTACTCCGTGGAATACACCAAATAAATAGTTTTGTTTGTTTTTTTTTTAAAGAAAATATAACCCTATGAATATGAGGGGGAAAAAGTGAGGGGAAGGAGGCATTGTGGAGCTGGGGGAAATTTGACCTTGAAATGAACGCCTGAATGAGATGAAGGAGCAGGACGGATCAATGAAAATTAACAGACGGTCGCACTCCTTCCCCTCATCCCCTTGGCTGTAGGCGCGATTTCTCCCCATCCCCGAGACACGCTCTGAGCATCGCTCCTGACACCCACCGTCTGAGTGATCCAGATAATGTAATCGCACCATCATTAGGAACCACGAAATTGCAATTCCGCGGGGAAGGAGCGCTATCGTTCAGTTACGCAGAGGAGAGCCATTAATTAGCAGATTTCAGTTTAAAGTGACTATGTTCTACACGAGTTCTAATCCCACTCTGGAGCGGCTCTCAGGCCTCATGGATTATCTGGAGGAGGTGGAGCTGGACCCAGAAGACGTCACTCAAAAGGAAATGAAGTGAAATAAGATAAAGTTGAAGGAAAAAAAAAAAAAAAAACCCCGCAAAACGTTAAAACGAGTGCGAGATCTTCCACTATCGGGGAAAGGCAGGAGAAGAAGTCAAACGGGCCGTCCAAGTTTTCCTCTCCTGAAATGGCACACTGTTATGCAGTTTAATATCTGGGCTCCGTTTGAGGCAACTTGATCTAAACGGACTCATTCATTCATTCACTCATGCAGTCATCCCACCAAAGTTATCTTTTTTTAAAAAAATGTTCATTTTTGAGAGAGAGAAAGAGAGAGAGTGGGGGAGGGGCGGGGGGGGGCCAGAGGATCCCAAGCGGGCTCTGCGCTGACAGCACAGAGACCCATACAGGGCTCGAACCCACGAACCTCGAGATGAAGGCAGATGCTTAACTGACTGAGTCACCCAGGTGCCCCCACAAATGTTATCTTAAAGTAACGGTACTTTTACAGAAGATGACAGGCTGCTACATGGATCCCTTGGACAGTTGAGTCCTCAAACATCAGGCAAGGCAGGTGGATAGTTGCCCTTGAAACTTCCATGAGAGTAGCCGGGGAAATGATTCTGAAATGCAGCTATCTTCCCCCTGGAAGTCTAAGTGGAACCAAGAGTTTTACCATTCTCAAGAAGATGATCCCTCAAGCCAAACCTGGTTGGCGCCTGCCTTCCCCAGTGCTGGTACCTTTGTACTGAGCTCTGAAATCCTGGCCTCACCGTTAAATAAAAGGGATGCGTGTAGAGACCAGTGGCCAGTCTTTGCACACTGTCAGGCCTCAGCCCTTGGGCTGGCTGACATCTTTCCATTTGACAAAATGCTTGGGTTCCAAATATGGAGGCCAGTCCAAATGTACGCCAGGGGAGAGGGGTGGCTTTTAGACTGGGGGTTTGGATCTAGGACATAATACCTAGGGACATACCTGGGGAAGAGACTGACTTGTCAATGGTGAAAGCTCCATGAGGGGGGCTGAACCCCCTTTTAAGAAAGAAGGGCCATGTTCCAAGGCCAAGGGTTGGCACCACACTGGTTTCTAAATCTTGTTCATGAGTTTTTTCCGAGTATACCTTCATAATGTGCCCGTTGGGCACATAATGGGCAAGGGAGGGGGAAGCACAAGGTTAATGGTCTGGTTTCCTGATAGGGAAGTGGGTGCCCCAGAGGGAAAGTGACTCATCCAGGCAGGACGGGCTCCGTAATTGGTAAGATCCAAAGCAAAATGAAAATAGGGAGCCCTGTATTCAGAAAGCAGGAAAAAAATGCCTTTTCTTTTTTTTCCCTGGTCTCTCACTCTTGACTAGGCATGGTGTTTCAAATTTTCTAGTTAACGTCCAAGTAAAGTCAACTTTTTAAAACACTAGGATGAATTTTACTTTTCATTTTTATATTGTGTAAAGCCAGTTTTAAAGGTAAATAGCAGAACATTGATACGTGTGTGGAATCACCAGTTACACAACACGTTTTGTGACTTGTTTCAAGAGGGTGCCTCAAACTGGCCGGAAGAGACAAGCTGGACTCAGGAAAGTTGGAAGAAGGGAGAAAGGGCTCCCCGAGGCTTGGGGGTTCTCCCAGGGGGAGTAGAGAGCCCCATGGGTGCTGGGCCCTGCTTTGTGACTTGGCCAAGCACTTGTCCTCCAGCCTGGTGGTCAGGCGCCCTTCTTTCCCAGCTGCTGGACTGACACGTTGTGCCCCAGGCCTGGAACAGGGGGTCGAGCCAGGCATCTCCCTCTTCTGCAGGATCCCTGCCCCAACCCCCAGCAGATGGGCAACCCCAGGGGCGGTGCGAGCTTTGTGCCGGGATGCACTAGGTATCTAGGTCCCTGTATTGGGGCAGATTAGAGGCTCCTCCCAGTGAGTCCTTCACTAAATGTGCTCTGATGCTGCCAGAGTAAGGCAGGAACTGTGGCCGTCACGCCCCATCCCCAAGATGCTGTGGGCTGCACATGTCCAACCCTTGACCCTCCCCATGCCTGAGCCCAGGTGGGGGACAGGCTGGCAGCAGTTGCTGGGTGGAGGCTGGGATGGGAAGGCCAAGTGGAAATGGGGCTCCAGGGGGCTGAGCATCAGACCCCGGAAGCAAGGAGGCAGGACTGCATGTGAGCCCGGTCTCCAAGCTCCGAGTTCATGGTCCATTGGCTCGCTGGACTTCATTTGCAAAACACAATTACAAAGACAAAATTATCACAAATTTCAAGACAGTGACTGTAGATCATTAAGCACCCAGTGTGGGGCCCTCCTGAGTGTGGGGCCAGTCGTGCGTCCGCACCGGTCACGAGCCCATGCTATCGGCCCTGCATCCGAGACCACCCAGAAGCTCGGCGCACCAAGTCTCCTGCTCTTCCAGGAGGTTCGACGCACCCGCGGCTGCTGTCTTACTCCTACGCCTTTGGCCCTCGCTTTATCAGGAACATTCCCTTTCCACTGCCGTGGATGACTGGAGTTGGCAGGGGCCTACCCTCCTGAGACTTTCCAAACGACTTTCCCATTTGCCAGATGAGGCACCAAAGCCCCAAGCAGGCTCTGATTTGTTATCATGAGGCCACATGCCAGGCTGGTGGCACGGAAGGGCCCAGAGCTCTGAGTACCTCTGGCCTGGAAGATGCCAGACTTTGGGAAAAGAGCAAAGCCTCGCGGGGGCTCCCTGCTAGGCTGCTCCTAGGGGTGAATCCACTGCTGCCACAACCACTAGAACTTGGAACATCATCAGGGCGTCTTCCAGCACGTTCTTAGCATCCACAGCCAAGGTGTTTGCCAGAGGCCGCTTTGGACTCGCCGTCAGGGGAGGGGGACTCTGATTCTCACTTAATTGTTTCTCACCCGATTCTTTTGGTGGAGACGGGGGTGGCTCGGGATGGCAGACCTGAGCACAGAAAGGACTTTGCCCGGTGATGCTAGGAGCTCAGCTGAGGGGACACCAGGGTGCCTGCTGCCGGTTAGTTCCTCAAGAGAGCAAAGATCTGACATTCAGGGCAAAAAAATGATCATAGCCGCCAGGGACGGACCTGAGTTTTTCTGTATGTGTTGGTTTAAAGACTGTAACTGAGGAATGTTAGTCCCGTGGTCTGAAGGCCAACACTACCAAAGAGACCAGCGGTGCTGTAGTTGGGCCACGGCTTCCAGAATGTGGTGCTGTTTGAGTTACGTCTCCTTGTGCAGAGGAGGCTCGACTAGAGGCTGAAGATCCGGACTCCACTCCTGGCCCCACCACCCATCTGCTGGGTGCTCTTGAGCAAAGTCTCATTCCCTCTCTGAGCACCATTTCCCCACCCGAACAAGAAGGGTGACCCAAAGGGCCCCTAAAGCCTGCAAAGCTAGAGGGTTCCACGAATTTGAGCCCATCCACCTGGCTCTTGGTTGGCTTTTGCTATCCAAACTGTCGTCGAGGTGGCCAGCACGGAGCTCAAGGGATGCCGGTCCCACATTTGCTCATTTCCAACCTCACTCTCTCTGGCTGTCCTTCGCCATGTGGGTTACGTCCCCTCACGGGGGCTCAGGGAGGCCTGTCCGGAGGCTGGGACCCGTGGCAGCCTCTGCCGGGATGCCCAGGCTCGTCCTGTCCCCAGATCAAAGTTTCTCCACTGTCTGGGGGAGGGTGACCAATCAGCCTCAAATCAGCCCCAAATCTGGATTCTGCTTCTATTTTCCCCTTTCTGCATGGGGGACAGAGAGAGGAAAAGAAGGAGAGAGAAGCCTTTGAAAAATGTCTCCTGCTCTATCGCTCAGCAATTCACCTCGCCGCTGAGCCCAGTGACACTCCCGTGGTGCACCTCTTAGCCACTCGGCAACTTTTTTCCCTTTTATGATATTTTGGGTTTCTGATTGCCTGCCAAGTCAAACCTTTATCATTTAATAAGCAGAAAAAAGAAAGAAAGAAAAAAGAAAAAGGAAAAAACCCCTCTAAGTCAGTCCCAATCTAAAGGGTCCCCATTCCTGTTCCCTGCCTCTCGGGGGCTGGTCCTGGATATGAAGCCAGTGCTGATGGGGACTCAACCACTTGCAGGCAAATGTCAACCCTACTCTACTTCAGCGGGGCCATTTTGCACACGTAGTCCTGGAAGTTGCAAGAAGGCACGAACACACAGCACTAGAGTGCTTTGCGAGAATTCGGGGAGACGGGGCTTTAACCTCAGGGGCACCAGTGGCAGGTGGCAGAGGCATGGACGGTGCGATGTGCCTTTCAGACCCTGACAGTGACCTGCCTGAGATTAGATAGCAAGTCGGGGCTCTGGGAATGAAAGCTACTTTCCTACCCGTGGCCCCCGGGGCCGTGGGACGACACAAGCTCTGTGTTCTTACCTAGCTTCTCCACCATGTGTCTTTGGGCCCTGGAACAGTAAGTAGATAGTCAATAAATATCTTTTGCCTAGATGAATAAATCTGATTACACCTCTCACACTTCAAACAGGGAGAGGTTCGGTTGTTCAGAAACCCTGTCGGGGACAGCAGTGAGCCCACTGAAGCCCCTAGCTGTCTCTTCGCTCTGTAGTTTCTTGTGGGGGGTGGGGTGGTGGTGGGCATGGATGAAGAAAAGATGGAAATCAAGCAGAGAGAGGCTCTGAGGGTCACCGTGTCCCTGCTATGCGGAGACCCCTGGATGCGGCAGTGTGGGGAGGGGCTGCCCGGGGCTCTTCCCCAAATGCCAGATTGTACATTGTGAAGCCTTGGCCTCTTCTTATGTCAGCAGGGCCGGTGGGGGTGGGGGAGCAGGCTGGAGCAGCTCCGCAAGGAAAGCAATTGGCTGGAACCCCCTGCCTACTGTTCTAACTATCCCTCCACCACACCCCCAACCTCCTTCCTGCGTTCTCTCCTCCTCCTCTTCCTCCTCCTCACAAAGGCATTGCTGTGGGATGTGCCAGGGGACCCTCAAACAGTTATCTGGCCTTTGCAGGGCCCATGTGTCTCTGACCTGAGTGGTCCTGAGCCCTGGCCAGGATGTGTGTGGGCTTCTAGGGTTAGGCTGTGCCCCCGGCAACCCATTCATTACCCCACAAGGCAGCTGATCCCAAGAGAAATCACCAGGCAGCCAAGGTCTCCTTCCCTTCTACCCTTTCTCCCAAAGATCACTAACTGCTCCCTCCCATGGTGGGTCTTTCCTCCCCTGGATCCGAAATCTGCTCTCAGGAGAGGGTCAGACAATTCACCCAGAAGGATCAGTGGTTGATGGGACCTCAGCTGACCGGAGGAAAGAATCTGCTTTTTTCCAGGGTTCGAGGTCAGACACCAAAGGCATGGGCTTTTAAGGGTGGGATTTCAGGTATCCACCAGCCCACCATGCACAGGGTGTCCCTGTGCAGAGACCTGGCTCATCGTACAACTGTACGTGGCTTGGAGGGCCAAGGCCCTTGGGTCACTTGCTGTGTCCAAAAGAGAAGCGAACAAGGAGGGGGACAGTGTGTCTGCAGCCTCAGGGTGTGGGGCTGGCGGGCTTCAGGCCCTGCGCATTTAGCATCCAATGGCTGATGCTTCTCTACTGATTTAACAACAACCCCATCCCCCAAAGACATGACGGATTCTAGCCACATCCTCGGCTCCTCTCTTCTGATGGTGTTAAGACAGAAAATTAACAGGAACGGGCAGTCTGGCATCCAAAGCGCTTAGCCCAGTGCCCGGCATGCAGTAGGCCTCCGTACGTGTCAGCCGAGGGTGCCTCTGTGGCCTGGGTCTTTGGCAGAACCTTCTGGAGAGAAGCTGGAGCCCGAGGATGTATTTCATTCTCCACTCTGTGGGGCCTCATCATGTAAAAAAAACAACAACAACAACAACATTTCTCTCCAACTCAGGTACTTTTCTCGGCAAAATAAGTCAAGAACAAAAACGTTGAGGCAACGAAGCAGCACTGGGCTGGAGAAGGGCCTTGGCCACCCCTGTTTCCCCCCCGCCCCCGTCCTGTCCCCTCCTGAACACACCTGGGGAGGCCGAGGAGGTGGGGGAGGGAGGGCGCTGCACTGAACGGTGCTGTCCTGCCCCCAGGAAAAGTCCAGGCAGCTCTCAGAGGAGCTGTGTGTGCAACAGATCAATATGGGCTTCGGGGCCGCTGAGCTATTATTCACGCCAAAGGGCCTTGTTTGGATGAAGGGAAGGAGGGGGTGCACGAGTTCACAGAATCACAGTCTAGAGCTCTGCTGCTTGGCATTTCCCCCTCTCTCTGTGATGCCTTCGTTATTTATGTAGCACGAGTAATGAGGTGATTCAGGATGAGGAAGTGCTTTTCCCACAGCATGCTGGGAGCTCCTTGAGGCATGACAACAGGGGTTGTGTGTGATTTGGGCTGGGGTCCTGGGAGATAGGCACCTTGCCTTTCCCCTCCTTTGGCTCCTCCTGAAGGAGGCCGATAATGGGCCCAGGGTGGCACAAAGCAGGGCCTTGATGCCCGTGCCCCTCCCTCTTGACTGCCCCCCCCCCCCCCCGGGATGAGCCCCCCTCACCATTGCCTCTCCCCTGGTGCTAGGAATCCATCCTTCACCTACGGACCATCTGTTCCTCACCTCCTCACACATTCCCAATCCCCTTGTCCTGTCACTTTGGGTCTGCCCCACCATCTTGTTTTTACCCTACGTGCCTCTGGTAAGCTGGCTTTGGAACATTCATCTTATTGCTGACCTGGAATCCTAACGGACACGGCCAGTCTCTCTCGCCAATCCCTATGTCTTCCCTCCTCTACAACAGAAGAGGATGCTGACCCTCGTTCCATCACCTATTTCAGGACCCTGTATCCAGCCTTGGTTCCAATCACACACAAATATTCTCCTGCCTGTGCCGGTCCACTCTTGGTCTCCCTCCTTGGATGCACTGCTTGTGGCTTTAAAAACTTCTCTGAGCTCTCCACACGGTCACCTGCCCCATTTTAAAAAGGCTGACATGTTGTCTAAGAGCTACCCGACTTGTCATAAAATGTGGATGGCCCCTGGCAGACAGCACTGGTTTGAGCGCGATGGGCTACAGGCAAAGCCATGTAAGCAAGAATGTTCCCTGGAATTTAGTTTAAGGTGATGAATTACAGCAGAGGACGAAGTCAAGTTTGAGGGCTGGCATCTCATCTCAGGCAACCAGTGTCTTTGGGAGTCAGACTGGGGATGGCTTACCACAAAGCCTTCCTTCCTTTTGGAAAAACGACTTTGAGCGTATCTTTTGCTGAGGTGTGGAGTCCGTTCTGAAGGTGGCGAGTTGTCATGTGGCTAATTTGGAACAGATTGAAATGGAAGCTCGAGACCGCCCCAGGCCCTGGTGTGTCTGCTGTTTCTATGCCCACGGTGATCTATGAGGCTTAGGGCTGGCCTCACGTGGCTCGTGCCTGCTGGATGAGCCCCTCCCATGCCGCGGCTCCTACTGGATTGTCTGTCCTTTGGTGGGTGATGCTGAGAGGTGGTGGCTGAGCGAGGGACATGTGCCGTCTCTCCCCTTCACATCCATGGAGCAGCTGCCCAAGGAGTCTGTCTTTCTGAGGATGCGTGGGTGGGAGGAAAACAAGCCGGCAGGGAAGTACTCCTTGTTCCTTGATATTGACCAGCACACCCCAGCCCCGACATACCAATGAACCAGGCCTCTGAGAGCGCTTCCCTGCTTATGTGAAACTTATCGAATCAAACAGGGTGACCAAAGGCAGCCGGCAGTTGCGGCACGGAGAGTGCCACGGACTTCAGACTCGGGATGAAGGTGCCACCTTTCCCCTCCAGCTCAGAGCCCACGGAAAAGCTGATGATCTCACCAGTGGCAAGTCCCAGAAAGGAAAAAAGACGGAAGGTCAATCCCAGCAAAGCATGGCTCCTATTGTCTACTAGGAAAGCAATGAGCTCATTGACTACACAGAGACGCCCCGGACACCCCATCACACCCTCCCCACACCAGCCGACTGGACACACAAGTGCTCCTTTAAGAAAGCCCTACTTACTTTCCAGACCACAGTCCTCCAACCACACACTCAGCTAGCGGAGGAGACAAGTGGACCAGAAACAAGGGACTCACAGAGGTTCCTCTGAAACCAGCCCCAGCCACAACCAACCAACGGTCCTTGGCTCTGGATGTGCATTTCTCCCAGGAAAGCCATTTCTCCCAAGCGCCAGGTGCCCTGCTAGGCTAGCAGTTCAAACCAGAGAGACGAGGAAATCATTGCTTGTAGTTAATTCTCAACTACGTAGACAAACGGCTATAAATATTTATGACGGGAAATTTCATTATTTAAAAATTCGGCTCTAAATTTCCAGCTAACTCCAGGAAGAATGCTTGCTGAACAGGTTGCAAATTAAGAACAATTATTTTTCTCTTCTGCATTTGAATAGAACTTACAGCTAAAGTCATTTAAAGGGGTTAACATCAACCTTAATTAAATATTAAAGTGTGCCTGTACCTGCTGCTATTGTTGCCCCTTCGAATAAGATATAACCTATTTTTGACAAGTTTTCATCTTTCTCTGTGGAAGACGCTACATGAAATCAAATCAGTGGCAAAGAGGAGAGTAATGAATAATCTATTTCATATTCCAACAGTACCCAGAGCTCGGAGTGGAAAAATATTCAGTCAGACGACGGCAAGAGGCTGCTAGGGTACCACATGACACAGCTAATGTTTAAATAATAATAATAATAAAAAGCGATAAACAAATCATTAGCCCTTAACAGTTGTTTAATGCAATTTGTTAATGAACGTAATGGTGGGGACTAATAATGAAAGAAAATAAAAACGTCTAAACAGGCGCCAAGTTGCTGGCGATGCGCAATTATTTCCTTGTCAAGTTTTTATGATTTAATGAGCCCCTCTGGGACTGACGGCTGTCAGTCAGTCGTGACTTTTTGACACCATTAGAACTTCAAATACAGCAGCAGGCAGGCTGTTTTCCTCGGATTTGAAATACTGAAATGATCTGACAGTTTTAAAGAAAAGATGTGCAAAAAAAAAAAAAAAGGAGAAAGAGAAGGAGAGAAAGACAGTTGCTTTCTTTCTTTCCAACCCACCCCCCCCCCCTTCTTCTATGGGGTAGATAATCTCTGGATGCTGTTTGGTAATGAAAATCCAATCACTGAGGTCATTATCTGATGAGGTTTTTGGAACAGGCAGGCTTTTTTCCCCCTCTTTATTTCTTTACTTAATGATAACCCTCAATGGGCTTGCCCCGCATGGGACGGTCAGAGCTGCACAATTTTGTTCACCATTAATTTCAGCCTTTGAAGCTCAGGGCTCAGAAGCAGTAGCAAAGCAAACCCCCCACCAAGCTGGTTCCAAAATAAGACAATCCAGCCTGCCTTAAACAGAATAGCAAATGGCCTCCCAGCCCAGGCCTGGCGGCTGACGTCAGGCCCATCGCATATGCAGGCATTCGCCTTCAACACGGAACATTTAAAACTCTTTACAACTTAAGAGACTTTAATTAAATTGCTTTTGATTCCGGAGCAGGGTAGCATCCGCTTTACTTTATTCGGTCAGGGAAACTGTTTAGTCTGCATGAATTTTATATGGCCAGGGCCTCCTTCTCCTCTTCCTCCTCGGTGTTTCTTCGTCTTCACCCCCCACCCCACCTTCCCACTGAACCTCATTTTTTCAGCACAGGCTCTCAACTGGAGAACTGGTCCGCAAAGTCGACATAGGAAGTTCCCAGAGCCTTTCACAGATCTAGGACCTGCTTCGATTTGTGGGCTTTCTCCCTTCCCCAGTGGAGCAGGGGAGTGGGGAGAAAACCGTGTCTCCGGTCTCGAATTTCTCCTGCAGCAGCCGGAGGGCCAGGCGGGAATTGTCGGGACTTCAGACCAGCCTCCCACAGAGCGCTCACTACCCGGGTCTTGGGGGCCGCTCTCAAGGTGGGTTTGATGGGGCTGGTAGGCCAAGGGTCATCTGGTCAGATTCTCTCACTCTCAAGGTTGAACCGGGGCAAAATCTCAGGCAAGAGCTGATAAAGAGGTAGAACTGGAAAGGAAAAGCCATTGTGAGGCAAGCAGTGCCCCTGGCCCCCGCCCTCCACTTCATCTACTTCAACATGAACGCAAGGTGTTAGTGACATATCGAGAAGCCAGTGGGTTTAGATGATCAGACCAACCTGGCTTGCTGGGTGGCCTTGGGAAGAGGCGTGAGGCGTATACAGCTGGATAACTGGTTACCCGCTTTAGCTGAGATCAACAGTTTCCAAAGAAGCCACCGGAGAGGTCGGTGTAATACTTCCCCACCATTAGTGTTTCGGAACGGGAAGGAGGTTGTTTGTTTGTTCCCCTGCTTTTTAATGGTTTCTTCAATGTGTTCAGCATGTACAAAATCCGTTATCGGAATAAAAGAACCTTGCTGAGATGGATCCCTTAAGCTGATAGGAAAATTAGCACTGCCTTCCCACTCCTTCACTGTCCTACTTCCCCCTGCCAAAATCCCATACGATCCCTGCAAAGTAAAGGCTGCAGCTTTATTTACACAATACTAAATGATTTATCTGGACACACGCAGGCCCTGGCCTGTTTTGCTAAGTACGATCTCTCCGGTGGATTTTGCCATTCTGCATTTCCTCTCTAAACCATAAAGGTTCTTCTCGGAGCTGGGGCAAAATATAAAATAAAGTGCCCCATCCAGGTGATCTCAATCTCTGGGCACAGGTGGTTAGCATTTTTTATGAAGAGAACAGGTCTGATTTTTCAAGGATTCAAAGCTTCCAATTACATTCAAAAAGATAGTACGGACCTTGTAAATGCCAATGAAGTCTTAAGAAAAACACATTTTGCTTTATGACTAGGGGGAAAATGACCTCAGCTTGGGCAACTTGAAGCCTGATCATAAATGAACTCATTTTGAACGCAATTCCCGGTTACCTCGGATAGAAAGAAACCAAAAACAATCACAAAGCATGTCAGAGGTTTGAATACACAGTGAATTCAGGAAGGCTGTGCTAACATTTTTTTGTAGAAAATCCAAGCCGTCCTTTGTAACACGCTGCAACCCCCCTATTCTTTTGAAGGAGGTTAGTGAACATTTTCCATAAAGTTTATTTCTAGTGAATCATCCTATAGGGCTCTATGCCATATTTATAATCACATTTGAAATTTCACACTGACGGACTCATGTTCTTGCTCTTCCTGAAATATTCATGTTCTCTTTACATACTGGAATGGATGTGGAGGGAACCTTGTCAGACCTTTTGCATGTATGAGGGCTGCTTTTGGCAGTGCAGATATTAAAACCGAAAGGATACAGAGATGCTTACACAGGTCAGGGGAGAGGGGGTCACAATTAAATACCGTGCCAAGGCTTACTTTGCCAGCAAATTCTAGGGACTGTGGGATTTGGGGAAGGTAAGGAAATATTTCATGTAGCCAGTAAGCAAAGTTATGAAAAGTGGATCTTGGGCAGACTCAGCAAAAATATTCTTGGCTGTAAAAAAAAAAAAAGAAAAGTATATATATATATATAAAACAGAGAAAGTGCTAAGTCAATTTCCTGCACAAGTGACATTAAATATCCACCTTTACAATGAAAGCACTCAGGCAGGTAGACTATATTCATTATGCCTGGGTAGGAACAGGGCCGGTTTGCTGGAGTGGGTCACTGGCTGTGGCCTCTGTTTTTCTCTGCATTTTTATCCTTGGACATCACAGAAGGGCAATTTGGAGACAAGAGATGTGTGACAAACAGCACAGCCCATCAGATGCCCCACGACTGACTCATCGTGCCCTATCCCAAACCATGACCCCTGACACGTCCACGGGGCAAGGAAGAAAGTCACCAAAGCTATTTTGGTTCGTAGATGAAATTACCGAAAGGCAAATAAACATTCACCTTCTCCTACAAAAAACAAATCTGGGTGAAGACAAACCTAGAAAAGGAAACCGACCCACACGCAAGCAGGAATAGAAAATATTTTTACACTCTGCGCTTCAGCCGAACAGTGGTGAAAAGAGGGAGGGTCGTTCAGGGCCTGTCGGCGCAAAAGAATGATTCATGTGACCATTTTGTCTTAATTACTCAGAACAAGCCGTTGTTGCTGTTTATCAGGGAAGAGCAGATCCATCAGCGTCTTCTGACAGAAAAAGTGATCGCCATCAGGATGGTGACAACCAGGATGATGGCCAAGATGACGACCAGGATGCGGTTCTGGATGATTCTAGGAAAGAGCAAAGGAAAAAAAAAAAATCACAGATAAATGAAGGACTTTCTGACCAAGACCAGCCAAGACCAAGTTGGCTAATCAAACGACGGTTTCGCAGGTGGGGGTAGGGAGCCCCGTGTGGGGCTTGAGTGTGAACGCGCGTGAGTACGCACGTGCATGTGTGCGTGCACGAGTTTTTGGGCCTACAAACGACGCACGAGGAAATGAACGACTCCGCGGTGACTGTCACGCGGCACTCAGAGAAATGCTAAAGCGAATCAAATGGCTTTCCAGGCTCAGGGTACCATGCGGTAATCTTTAAGCGATCAAGGGCCCCACGCGAGCTTCTCTTTTTAATTTAAAATGTGAGACAAGCCTCATTTTTTTTGCAGTGTTTCCCGTTAAAGTAAAAGACTCCAAGGAAACATATGTCAGTGAGGTACTTACCTGTACAAAAATACCTGGGGAAAAGTAAAAGAGAGATTTAGGAAGAAAAGGACAGGATTAAGAAGCAAGTGTCAAACTCGCAGCTCAGGCTGTGAAACCGTCATCTGTCACTGGGGCTCACTGCTCGGTTACGCCAGGAGGAAACGTTACATTTGCTCCGTAACAAAACAAAACAAAAAACAAAAAAAAAAAAAAAAAAAAAAGATGGAAACGAGAATTACAGAGTACCCGAGTGCCTCATGTGCTTTGCTTGGTGGGCCCTCACCTCTGGGGATTCCAGGGGCCCAAATATAAGCCAATGTGAATGACGGGGAACTGGCAGGTCAGGAGGAGACCCAGAGTAGAGACACGTGCTCCAAGATGCTTGCAGAGAGTTTCCAACAAAGTTGCCTCACAGCGTGTTAGCTCAGTCTGAGAAAAGGGGTTGAACCACAGAATGCTTTGTTGAGACTGTCAAAGGGGACCCAGGTCAAGTGGCCTGACACACACACATCCCCCCCCCCACCCCGCCTCCTACAGAACCCACCACAGCAATAGAGCGGCTGGCGGTAGAGGCAGCCGTCCCTGTGCCTAACACCCCACAGCAAATCCCATCGGCCTGTTCCTGCAAATATCAAGCAGAAAAAGGTCTGCTGTCTTAGTCTCACGGAGACCCTGCCCTCCTATTTTTGTATCTCTGTGAAGAAACCTTTGGAGGGTGTTGGCAGGCTTTTCTAGCTTCCGGATGAGTTTCTTTCACATCGGAAGGAAGGAAGACATCCTTGTGGCTTCAGTTGGATTTCTCCTCGCCCACCCCCTCCTTCTCCAAACCTAAATGGATGGATGGAGAGACGGTCACATCAGACAAGCCCCCTCCCCTGTGGGCCCCTGGAAGGACTAGCATCCTTGCCTCCTGACAGGTTACAAAATGATCACATTTGCTGACACGTCTTCCGCAAAACTGCTTTAGTGCCTGTGTCCACTTTCCTCGAAGGAGATGAATGGTCTGCTCGGTCCTCATTTATCACGGAAGGCTCAGCTAAGATCTGTCTCGTTTATTTCTTCCCTTGCCCACTAGAAAGGCTGCGCCCTGACATTAATTCTTCTGCCATGACAGCTAATTCAGACTTAACAGGCCATATTTACTCAGGAGGCAGGAAGATTCTCTGTCCCCCAAATAAATAAATAGAAACAGGACTTCACGCCTTGTTAAAGTGAGGCTAATTATGAACACTGATCGGTGCTACTTGCTGGCTTGATTTAAAACCCAAATTGATTTTTTTCCCCTCTTCTCTGGAAGGGGGCAGAAGTCTTCAGAGCAGTCTCTACACATCCCGTTGGCCCAAGTCACTGTCACAATCTCTATTTACCACAGTCATCTGCGTCAGACTTGCAGAGGAAATCAGCAAAATTGAAACTCAGCAGTGAAACAGATTAAAAGCATGAAAACTCTTTAAAAGTCTGCCTTAAGTAATATACGGTAGTGTATCTCTCGGTTGACAACCATTTTATTTGTGGGTTGAGGGCCCCAAGGCATCCATGATGCTAATTTATAAAGGATTAACCGCGGGTGTTACTTGTTTAATCTGAAGCATGGTTAGCAAAATGAATACACAGGAATCCCTGAATCCTCAGCTCTTCCCTGGCTTCCCTCATCTCAAGGCCAACAGGGGTGTGATTCCCCCACAATCATTCTTCACAGCTTATATGTTTAATTCACTCAGCACATAACCGATCCCAGGAGAGCCTGACCTCTCTGCTGGGGTCACAGACATTCAGAAAGACCGAACTGTCCACTCACTCCTTGGTGTGTCCAGAGCCCGGAGCCCTCTCCTCTACAGCCCCAGCACACACAGGACAGTTGCTGGCACACCGCACTCAAAAGAGACCCACCCGAAGGATGATCATCAAAGAACGCAGCTCCTGTAATTGTAATGGGTCCATTCAAAGGTGAACGGAGGAGAAACCTGCGCAAACTCAATTTGCAGGAAAAACGCAGGGAGTCCGCACAGAAAAGGCTGAAGTTACAAGTTGAAGCAAACCCCCCAAAGAGGCAACTTCATGCCATATGCCTTCTCCGAGCGCTGCTGGGTCTTCTCCCTGAAGCTAAGAGAAGGAACGGTCCTCGCGGAACGGAGTCGGGCGGTGGAGGATGTGTGCAGGAGAGAGCACTTGCTTTCAAACCAAGGGCTGGCAGATCTTTAGGACAAAGCGTGTAGAAGGGGGGGTGGGGGAAGAGTTGGAGCAGACAAGAGTTGGAAGTAAGCTTGACTCAGGTTAGCAACCCAGCTTTGGACCTCAAAGGTGTTATAGGTTGATATGGTGCCTCTAAGGACCAGAAAAGGGAGCTGCTGGGGCCCGTGAATGGATAGGAACCAGCCAGCCCGGAGCAGGGGAAACAAAGGCTGGCATTGGCGGGCCCCATCTGTGAGGAAGCCTGGAGTACAGTCACAGCCAGGGGCGGCTGGCAGGTATTGCTGTAGGCAAAGCAGAAAGGAACAGGGAGTTTGCAGAGAATGAGAAAAACAAGCCGGGAGAGGGGTTCCCAGCTAGTGAGCCAGGGAAGGAACTTTGGGGAAGCCCGAAGTAACTTGTTTCTAACTTTGGGCAACCGGGGGCTTTACGTTCAGCTAGGTCTGCAGCAAGCTGTCTTAATCTCCCTTTTGAAAATGCAAAATGTGTTTACCCAGTAAATAATTTAAGAAAGAATATACACTTGAAAGAAGACATCCATTGAAACAGCCAGGCTAAATTGCCTCCGGGCAAAAACTTGTGCATTTGCATGCTGCATTCTATTAAGTGAGCACACTGTGGCTTTAAAAGAACGCAGAGCCAAATTAAAAGGAATGTGGGCCCGAAACATCAAGGATTCTCCAAGTTTACATTATGAATCACAGTGCTGTTGATACAAGATGAATTAACCATTTACTTTGAGGCTGAACTCACAAAGTACTATTGAAAATACTGATCCCCGTGTGGAACCCTGGGAGCGGCTAATCTTTCCATTGCCAGTCTCCTCCCCTTCTGGAAACAAGCTCCTGCGTGTGGCGGCGGGATCGAGGGGACTGGGTAGAGAGGGGGCAGGCGGGCGTGGCACGTGGTGCGGTTCTCTCTCCCGCTTGAGAAGCCCGGAAATTCCAGTCGCAGGAGGCGTCACCCTGTTCTCTACTTCTAGGCACAGACGGCTCTCACCTGTCCCTTGAAGTTAGGTGCGGCCACGTGACTTGCGTTAAGTCAACGAAATGTGAGCGGAAGTGTTGGCTGTCAGTCCCATGCCGGGGGATGGCATCTGACTTGCAGTGTTTGACTCTCTGCTGGCTCTTCCCTTGCTGTTCTGATTCAGGAGGCTGTATGTTTCAGGAGTGGAGTTACAGGACGGCAGGCACTGCTCCTGCCTGGATCCCCGACTCATCACATGGAACACCACCGCCCAGGAGACTCCCCTGGACTCACAGCAGAGTTGTCTTAAGGCGATGAAAAATGGCTTAATGAGATGGGATGCACCCACGTGACTTAGGCCATTCCAACCGAGTGAGTCCCAGGAGCCTGGCTTCGAATGCGGCGTCACCTGGATCATATGGGGTGTGGATGTTAGGCCTGGATCTGCTGCAGCTGTTTTGTTTCCACAAGGGGAGCCATCCCGAGAAGCTGACCCGCGGAGGATAGCGCAGTAGAAAGAATGGCAGAGAAATGGAACCCTGGTCCTGAAAACATGGTGAAACCCTGTATCAAACGACCCTTCCTCTGGACTTTGAGTTAGATGAGAAAAAAGTTAACTTAATTTCTCCAGTTAGTTTGAGTTAGGTCTCCTGTTATTTGAGACCTAAAGGCATCGTTAGGTTGATTCACCCAGATTCCAAAACCAAGTCCTTGATCTACAGCGTGTCGTTCCCACTGCTTCCATGAAGAATTTCCTGACCGTGACCTTGTCTGACTCTTGTACTTCCCTGTGCATCCCTTATCACACAGTTTTATGATTTTCTGTTTCTGCACGGGTTTCTCCAATAAAAAGTAGACTCGAGGGTCTGACTCTCCTTTGTCTTTTGTATTCCTAGTGTCTCAAACAGAGGTTGGCACAGACATTCTCAAAAATGTGCTTGCTGAATGCATGAAGGAGAGGCTCTACCTACAAGGGCTCCTCTGAAGGTTTATGTTGTGTGCTTCCTGGTTTCTAAGGGCTGTGCGTAGATGAGCACAGCTTTAGGAGTTAGCTATTAGCCACCCTCCCATTAAGGATGCCAGCAGTGTCCAAACTCTTTTGCAAGCCTGCATTCATTAGCTGAAGAGTGCCCGACACTCCATAGGTTCAGTGCCCCGTCCTGCACAGGCTTTCCTGCCTGGCCAATGGGCCTGAATAATGATGCCCCACCTCTGGGGTCTGACAGAACAGGAACAATGGGCAGAACCATTAGCAATCATGAGAGCATGGGGTAAACTGTGCCGAGGAGTCTGCACCTGTGTCTCTCTGGGAAGTTCTCAAAAACACGGGCCAAGGGAAAGGCTCTCTAAGTTCGATATCAAATTCGACGTTAGCATTCACCAGAAAGAAATGCAAACAGGAATAGGGGATATGGTTCCTTGTCATCAGCCTGTAACATTAACTTGAATTTGAAGCATCATTTTCAAAGCTGGGCACACGGTTGCATCTGAGCTAGAGCTGTATGGTTGGTCTGCCCCCTGATACGTGGCCATCCAGGGTCTTCTGTATTCTGCATCTTTGGGAAGTATCCTCAGCCTCACCCCTAGAGTTCAGGTAGGGTTGACCCCAATTCTCTGATTCCACAGGTAGACATATGACCCAGGCAGGCCCAGGTAATCACAGCTCTCTATTCCTTGCACAGGTATTTGTTCAGGAACTGGCACATCGCCGGAGCCAGATAGAGACCTCTGGGGATTTTTTTTTTTTCTGGAAAGTCAAGAAAAAGGTACTCTCTTTACTGGGATTGATTGTAGGGACAATGGAAGCCTAGAACAGCCAGAGGCCATTCTTATCACCCTGCAGGATGGCAACCTGCCTGAAAGATGCCAACATAGAGGAACACAGTGTCCAGAGATGAGGAAAAGAGATTGATTCCTAAAAGCATTATTTGGACCCTTGGATCCTGCTGCGTGCAGGAAGAGTCACACTGAAACTTCCCAGTCACAGGGGTCAAACAATTTCCTTTGGATTTCAGCAAGTTTGGTTGAGACTTCTCTCACTTCAACCATACTGATTTTACTGAGGTGCAGTGTCCCTCTCCACCCCACCCCATTCATGTCCACCCAGAACCTCAGAAGGTGACCTCAGTTGGAAATAGGGTCTTTGCAGATGCAATCTGTTAAGGATCTTGAGATAAAATTAGGGTGGTGTAGGGTGGGCCCTAGATCCAGTGACTGGTGTTTTTATAGGAAGACAGGACACAGAAAGACACAGGGAATAAGGCCATGTGAGAGGTTGGTAGCAGAGACTGAAGAGATTTGGCTATAAGCCAAGGAATGCCTGGGGCCACAGAATCTGGAAGAGGTAAGGAAAGATTCTTCTCTAGAGCCCTCAGAAGGAACATGGCCCTGCTGACTCCCTGACTTCAGACGTCAAGCCCCTAGAACTGTGACAATAAATTGCTGTCGTTTTAAGCCACTCAGTTTGTGATACTTCATTATGGCAACCCCAGGACACAGATACATGGGAGTTTTGGATCCAGAACAGGATATGGACCTGGCCATCTTGGCTTGGCCTTTCTGAGGACTGGTCTCCATGACTCCACCCACGTTTCCAAGGCTGCATCACATATTCACTTTGGGACTGTACAAAGTCTTCCTCTAAGGGCAGGAGAGTCCCAGCCTGGTTCCCTGGAAAGTTTGACCCGAGCTGTGGGGCCCCTAATCTTTAGGAGCTGTTGTTTCTTTCATCTCAGAATGAGAATTTCCATTCATGAACAGAGCGGGCAGCTGCCCAAAGCCACACGGGATGGGGGACCTGAGAGGACTTGTCTCATAAGACTCCTGCCTCTGGGATAAGGCATTTAAAACAGGAGGAGAACCAGGGCACCTGGGTGGCTCAGTCGGTTGAACATCTGACTCTCGATTTCGGCGCAGGTCGTGATCCCAGGGTGGTGGGATCAAGTCCCATGGCAGGCTCTACCCTGAGTGTGGAGCCTGCCTGAGAGTCTCTCCCTCGCTCCCTCTGCCCCTCTCCCCTGCTCGTGCATGCGCGTGCACGCTCTCTCTCTCTCAAATAAAAATAAATAAGTAATTAATTAAAAAAAATTAAAACAAAAATAAGAGGAAAACCAGATGTCATCTCTGGGCCAACTTACTAAGCCATCGCCCACCATTCATCGTCCACACTTCCTGACCTAAGACGAGGAGAAGTGGGTTATCTGGCAGCCCTGAGGGAACAGGGCACAGGAGGGATACATTTTGATAGGTGGAGAAATGAGCACACTCCAGCGAGGAACCCAGGAGACAGGGACGGGTGCCTGAGCCCTGGCACACCTAGGTTAGGTCCTGAGTGAGGACCAGAGTAGCTTACCCCCACTTCCAAATTTCTACTTAGTTCAACAGGGATCAGCAACTGTCTTCTTGTAAAGGGATGAGGGAGCAAATGTATTAGTTTACAAAGGACCACACACTGGGGGCTTCAACAACAGAAATTTCTCGGTCTCACAGTTCTGGAGGCTAGAAGCTAGAGACGGAGGTATTGGCAGGTTGGCTCCTCCAAAGGTGGAGGGAGAATCTGTTCCACGCCTCTCCCCTGCTGCTGGTGGTGCGCTGGCAATATTTGGAGTGCCTGTGTCACCCTGATCTCCGTCTTGGCGATGGCCCTCTCCCTGTGCGTGTATCTGTGCCCGAGTTTCTTCTTTTTATAAGGACGCTATTCTTACCGCATTAGGGGAGCACCCTGCCATAGTATGCCTCATCTTAACCAGTAACGTCAGCCTATTTCCCAATAAGGTCACGTCCCACGGTCCTGGGGTTAGGGCTTCGACACATGAACTTGGGGGGCCAGAGGGTTAGAGGAGAACATATTTCAACTCACGACACTAATATTCAGGCTTTGTGGACCATGTGGTCTCTGTTGCAAGTGCTAGCTTTGCCCTTTGTGGCGCAAAGGCGGCCCTAGACAACGTAAGCGGGCAAGGGTAGCTGTGTTCAAAGAAAACTTCCTTTTAGGAAACGGGAGTTTGAATTTCATATACTTTCCATATGTCAAAAAAATTATTTTGATTTTTTCAATCATTTAAAAACATAAAGGGGGGGGCTCAGTCCCGGGTGGCTCAGTCGGTTGAGGGTCCGCCTTCAGCTCAAGTCAGGATCTCGTGGTTCCTGAGTTCGAGCCCCACATGGGGCTCTGTGCTGTCAGCCTGTCAGCACAGAGCCCGCTTCGGATCCTCCGTCCCCCTCTCTCTGCCCCTCTCCCGCTTGCGCTCTCCCAAAAATAAATATTAAAGAAAAGAAACAACGTAAAGTGATTTTGGTCCTGTGGGCCATACAAAACCAGGCAGTGGGGCTAGCTGCAGTTTGCTCGCTCCTGGTCTAACAGCTAAAAGCTACGGAAGGCTGGCCCTTTTCTGCTGGAGAACAGGGTGGTCCTCGGGCCACGCGCAGACAGGTATGGCCGGTTTGGCCAAGTCCTTCCGAAGAAAAAAGGTAACACGAGAGTCCCAGCCCTGTGGGAGCTCAGGGTGTCACGATGAGCAATCAATCACAGAAACCTGACAACAAAGGCCATCATTAGAGCAATGCCAGCGCAGGCCAATTTGTTGTGTGGATTTGCCTGGGGTGGGTTTCAGCTCCTTCCCAAGCAACTTCGGCTCCCCCAACCACAGGGAGAACGGGGATTAGTTCATTAAAGATGGTAAGGCACTTTGGAAGGTAAAAGCCCTTTACATGCGGGCGGTCGGCAAATAATTCTGTGAGAGAGGATGTCATTTCAGGAAAGGTGAGAGGCGGGAAGAAAGTTGTCTAGAGGTCGGAGAAGTTGCCTGGGAAACTTCCAGAGGCTGGTTGGGAAGGTGGAGGAAGGCAGCAGTCCAGGAAGCCGCTGCCTCCTCAAGCTCGCCAAGCTTCTTGTTCCCACAGGCTGGCGTCTATCTGGGCCTCACAGCGACACTCTCCCCAGCAGGGCTTCCTTCTCTCTGAGGTGGCCGCATGGACATCAAAGGCGGGAGGAGGGGGTCCCGTTGGCTGGCTCAGGGATGCCTTCCCAGCCTGGGAAGGCAGCCAGCAAGTACCTGTCAGAGCTCACTGATAAGACCGACGGATTTTGATCAGTAATCTGCGGTTACGTTGCGCTCTGTTGCCAAATGTGGACATCAAATTTCAGTTTGGGCGCCACAGCCACCGCCATTCTCAAATATGGACTCCACCATGGCGAGGGGCCTGGAGGGTGGCTTTGCTGGTGACTGGGCTTTCAGATAGAATCAAAGTGCTTAGAAAAAACTTGAAAGGAATGAAATAATGATGCTCTAGAAACGCATGATATACTTAAACCCTCACAGGTTTGCAGACCGCTAGAGCTGGCGGAGGTCTCCACACCCTGGGCAGGACTCTTGGTTACAGAGGTGAGGACCCTGTGGCCCTGACAGGCGAAGGGACGTGTCCAAGGTCAACCATTTGGGGGACAGTTGGGCCTTCAGACCCCCCAGGCCCATTCTTGTTTCACAGTAATGCTCAGGCTCATCCGAGCGGCCAGGGCCACCGTGGCGATGGCACGCGATAGCACTTCACAAACACGCTGCTTCTAAGGGGGCCCGTTTGACAAAATCAAGGAACACAACCTGGTGCATGCGTGACGGAAGACATGGCTCCCCAACTCCAGACTGAAGCTGAAGCCATAAACAAAGAGTTAACACGGAAGGCTCCTTCTCCCCGAAAATGAGATTACATAATTTAAAGGACCGCCCGTTTCTTTGATATTGTGTCCTGTCCACCGTTTCCATGTTCAAGTTCAAATGCCCTTCCTTTTACGGCATGATGGTGATAGTAGATGGTAGGTTTTTGCCTCGATGACCCTATTGGGACATCGGAAATACACTCTCCTTGGAAGTTAGTCTCTCTTACTAGGCGAAATAAAAAGTGGACAATCCTCTGTCCTCTCCAAAAATAAAAAATAAAAAAAATAAGTCCCAATCAGAGAACCATGAAAGTTTTCGAATCTCGGAGCTAGAAAATCCGACCCGGCTGGACTCTCTGGGGATTCTTCCTCAGGCCTTGGCGGGGTGGTGTCCCTGGTGATGGGGGCGATGCCTCATCAAGGACTGAGCACAGACATAGCCACATCACACCTGCAGCTCGTACTCACTGGGCATTTACTCTGGGCCAGGTGCTGTTCTGGCCTCCTCTACACTTTGTTGAACCTTCACAACAATCCTGTGACGTGGAGACTATTCTCATCCCCACTTTCGCCAAGGCCTCAAATCACCCCCCTAATCTTATCTTCCACCCCTGCAGGACACCCCAATACTATGGTGGTTATTGATATAATCGGTTTGTCTTACGTCTTCTACCAGACTCTTCTTGGTTGTTTGAAGGGCAAGTCGTTGAAGTCTTCATCTTTTTTTTTTTTAATCTTTTTTAATGTTTATTTATTCTTGAGAGAGAGACAGAGCGTGAGCAGGGGAGGGGCAGAGAGAGGGAGACACAGAATCCGAAACAGGCTCCAGGCTCTGAGCTGTCAGTAAAGAGCCCGACGCGGGGCTCGAACCCACAAACCGTGAGATCATGACCTGAGCCAAAGTCAGACGCCCAACTGACTGAGCCACCCAGGCACCCCTGAAATCTTCATCTTTATATGCTTCTCCATAGACAGAATAATGGGGTATGCTAGTTAATTTTGTTGAAAGTACAGAATGCTAATTAACCAAAGTCAACTCTTTTCTTAGTGCCCAGTGTAAATGCACAGTAAATGATTAAGATGATATTCATTAAAAAAAAATTTTTTTTTTAAATTTTTTAACGTTTATTTATTTTTGAGACAGAGACAGAGCATGAATGGGGCAGGGTCAGAGAGAGACGGAGATACAGAATCTGAAACAGGCTCCAGGCTCTGAGCTGTCAGAATAGAGCCCAATGTGGGACTCGAACTCACAGACCGTGAGATCATGACCTGAGCTGAAGTCGGACGCTTAACTGGCTGAGCCACCCAGGCGCCACCCCAAAAAATTTTTTTAATGTTTATTTATTTCTGAGACAGAGAGAGACAGAACATGAGTGGGGAAGGGGCAGAGAGAGAGGGAGACACAGATTCCAAAGCAGGCTCCAGGCTCTGAGCTGTCAGCACAGAGCCCGACGTGGGGCTGGAACTCACAAAACGTGAGATCATGACCTGAGCCAAAGTCGGTCGCTCAACCGACTGAGCCACCCAGGCACCCCTAGATGAGGTTCATTTTTATTCAGTAGCATATTTCGTCAGTTTTCTTCAGTTATGGGCACATTGGCCATTGTCCTCTCTGCCTCTCTCTTCTAGGTAAATGCATGATCACCTGATCCCGCCTTGAATTCGGGGGAAAAGGGGAATGGCAATTGTCCTCTCACAACTGCCCGTCCCCCAGTGACCTCGAACAGCATGATTTTTTATTATGTCTACATCACCTATCCTACAGATGAGGGAATATACTCTAGGAAGATGCCCGATCTGCAGAAGATTTAATTTAATGCATCTGTCGGAATAGAGTGCCTGACAGAAAAAAGCAGGTGAGAGAATTAGCTAGACGCACTGTGTGATCTTGGGAAAGGTCTAAAAGTCTCTTTTCATCCGTGAAATGTAATAAAGGAATCTCTCCCAAGCATTCTCGGCACAGGGTGTGGGCAGCACACGGGACTGTGTCCTAGACACTCTTAAAAAGGCAGGGTGTCCTTTTGTGGTCTTGGATGTCTATTGCATGTGTGATGTCATCTAATGTCACAATGATCCTGACTTATGACAACCCAGATTTGGTGGCTCAGGCCTACCCAGGGAGAAGCCAAAGCCCACTTCAGATGTAGCCGTGGTCAAGTTCTCAGCACAAGGCAGCCAACACGATGACAGGCCAGGATGACCCCTTTCCCAGCTCCCAGTTTAGGTGCTTCTCCCCCATGCCCCACCCCCTCCTGCTGGGTGCCCTGAGGTTCCCCACTCCCACTGGGTCCTGCCCCTGTATTGTGAGCAGCCTCACTGCCCTGCTCAGCTGGCCACTTGCCGTTCCTCCTGGCTGGGGGGCCCCCACCCTTCCATCCTCCAGAGAAGCCATTCGGACAGAAGCTGATCGGCTCCTTTCATTTCTGGAGCCAAACCGCCCGCATTCGAACCCGGGATCTGCCACACACCAGCTGTGCAAGTTGCTTCATTATTTCTCGGAGGTTAAGTCCTTTTGCCACGTTTGCGTGAGAAGGTGAAAATGTTCTTATTTTATGGTGTGATGGTGATAGTAGATGGCAGTGTTCTTCCCAGTGTCCCTGCCTGGACATTGGGAATGTACTCTCTCTCTGGAAACTACTCTCTCCTGGCAGCACAGAACGTGGACAATCCTCCTTTGGTCCTCTACTGAAAAAGAGAAACAAAAGCACCAACGCAAGGAATCTGGAAGCTCCGAAGAACCACTGCTTCGGTTTCCTCATTAGAAAAAAAATGGAACGGGGGTGCCTGGGTGATTTCAGCTCAGGTCAAGATCCCAGGGTCATGGGTTTGAGCCCTGCTTAAGATTCTTTCTCTTTCTCTCTCCCTCTGCCCCTCTCCCCCACTCGTGCTCTCTCTCTCTCTCAAATAAATAAATAAATGAATGGCCAATAATAGCAGTACCTCAACGAATTACATTAATAAATAAGTTAATTCCACATGAAGGTCTTAGGTCAGTGCTTGGTAATAGTAACTGCTCAGTATGTAAGTGTAAGAATTATTATTATTCTACTCTATTAGGACTCACAGATTTCCCCACAATGTGCCCTGCACCTCTTTCCTGTTTGGCTGCTCCCCCTCCAGTAGACAGCTCCCCCCGCCCCCCCTCCGCCCCCCCCCCCCCCCCCCCCCCCTCAGGTGCCTTGGCCTGGAAAGCCTGCAGATTTCTCTCCAATTCCTGCAGGGTGCATCCTGCTGCTGACCCTGATTAGCTTGCCTCTGTGGGTCCAGGCTTGAGCCACGCTCCCGGTAGCCCCATCTTCAGCAGCTACTAAGTTACCCAGGAAGGTGGAGGCTGCCTCTTCCGGCTCTGTTATAGTTTCCCTGGGGACACCCCCTGACAGCCGAGATGCCTCTTTGGAAACATGGCTGGTTGAGATTGCATTGGTGGAGACGCAGCTGCCTCGGCTTTTGTGATGAGCTCTAACATTATTTCTCTGCAAGATATGATGTTAGATACTTATCTCCTAATTGTGATGGATTTACACCTTTTTTTCTTTCTGGATGTCAGGAGGAAGGAACATTTTGGCAGTGGTTTATCAGCTACCTGTATCTCTGTCAACTCTTGAGGGATGTGGTTACAATTTCTAGATTATGACTTTTCTGTCTTGTCCAGATTTGGCTCTGTGGCAAGCTGAATGATATCTGAATCATATCCCCATGGTGCCGGTTCTGAGGCTGCTTCTCCTCAGTCCTTTTCCCGTTCCTTTATTGCTTTTCTCTGCAGCATAGAGAGGCTGCTGCCTGCCGCCATGCCACTCTGTGTCGACTGGCTTCCTGCCGCATTCAGCCAATGGGAGGCACTGGGAGGACACAGGGGCCGGGAGGCAGAGAGAAGCCAGGGTATTCTTCCCTTTCTTTCTCTGCCTTCTCTGCAGCTCCGTTTCTACTGTGGCTCCTGGCAGGCCTCTATATTTCCAGCTTCCATCAGGTGACCCCAGTCTTGGGCTCCGGGCACCCTGCTCTGCCCCTGGTCCCTCCATTCCATTCCATTCCATTCCATTCCATTCCATTCCATTCCATTCCATTCCATTCCACCTCCTGCTGGTGCTAATCCCTGGGCTACTCCGTTTTCCTGGCCGGAGAGCACATGATGCCCCCAGAGAGGCATGCACTGTGTGCTCAAACTTATGACATGTCCTTCATAATCTTTTCCCTTACACTGATTTTTACATACCCCAGAGCAGCATTAATCATTTTAGAGCAGGGAAACTCCAGGTTAAGAAGGCCTCCTCTGAAGGCTTATTAACTATCAGCAGGATGGTTGACTCATAGCTCTTTGTGGGGGAGGAGGCTGGGGTGGGGTGATGATCAGATCGCAGGATCTCCAGGTCTGTGCCAGGTGAAGCCACGTCACCTGCTGGCCTGACAACACGTGTTATTCTAACTGAGGAAGGGGCCGAGGGATATCCAGTCCAAGGGCATCAGGAGTGGGGACTGGGAGAATCCGGAGTGCCTGACCGTTTTCTAGACTGGCGGGGCGGGGGGAGGTGGGGGGCGTGCTGCTCCTGCTTGCCACGGGGCTCAAAGTGGGCTTCGCACAGCTGGATCTTCTGATTTGCCAACAGAAGCCAGAAATTGTGTTCTTTCTGTGAAACCTCCAAGTTTTAAACATTGGCAACCAAGTAAAAGTTTTCCAAAGCACTGAGTGGCCAAACAAAGCACATCTGTCTGTGGGGCAGAGCGGGCCTGTGGGTGTTCAGTCTGTGACCTCTGACTGGTTATTAAGGAACAAATGAAAAAGAAGGGGGTGGGTGAGTGAGAGCATCTTGCCCTACTACTGTACTGGGGATTCCCTTGGAGGCCCTCCTGACCCTGCAGAAGTGTGAAGTTCAACCTCGAGAGAAGCATCAATAACCAGGGTCTACACTGAGTGTATCCAGCTTAGCCCATAACCGATTCCTAACTACCGGGTCGAAGGCCAGCGAGAGGTCAACAGAAGCCACAAACCAGCTTGTGTGTGCCTTGCGGACCTCTCGCAGGGTGATGAAAAGCACAGGCAGAGGTCGGCCGGACCCCACATCTGCAGCCCCCTTGACCTTCACAGCCTGCAGAATGCATGGAAGAGCCCAGCTGGTGATTCTCATGGAGGATGGTGTACATCTTACATGCAACATCTTATAAGCCAGTAGGCCTGGGATGGGAAACCAAGTGGTTTCTATTGGAGGGTAAGTGGCAAAGAGGGACTTGCAGTCTACCGAGTGATCTTGTGACAAACAAGTAAATGTGCCTCAGTTTCCCCATCTCTAAAACAGTGGTAAATATATGTGACCCAAGCACTCCTGATGCTGAGGACTATGCCTTTGGACTTGATAAAAAGATAGAACATAAATTGCTGAGGAGTGGCCTTCGAACATATTCTGAGGTTCTTTATTTAGCTGCAACGCAGAGGAAAACCAACCCTTACTTAGGAGGGATCTTTAAAAGAACTGAGCCAAAATCAGCCTGAATGTTACAAAGGGGGAGCCACTTTTTTTCCCTGTCATCCTTTGGAGGGACTGCCCTCAAGCTCCTTGGCCTTAATTTTCAAAAGTGGGTGGTGGAATCCACCCTTTAACTGGCTACCAGACAACACGAAGGCACCTAATTACCAATATAAGGCAGTGCCACCCAGGTCCTTGCCAGAGGGAACAACCTCAAAGTTCCCTGCCGAACCTCTGTCAGAAGTCCAGCGGAGAGATACGGGGTTGATCGAGGAGCTTCATGGAGGGGGTCCATCTCTCCTGGAGACACTAGGGTCTCTCTCTGGAGCAGCAGAGCCCCCGGGGGGGGGGGGCCATCTGGATGGTGGTGTTTAGGTTCGCACATGCGCTCTCACCTGTTTCTTGGCGCGATGCCGCTGGCATGCACAGAGGAACAGTAAGAAACAGCCCTGTGGAGCTCATATTTCCTGTAAGGATGCTCTTGAACATGTTGTTTATTACCCTGCACAGCGTGTGTCCCTGCAATGAGGTCCCATGGGAAGGTGTTCTTTCTCGTCGGGGTAGGGGAAAGAGCCATGTTTTTATCTTATGGATATTGACTCATGTAACTGAAACCATCTTCCTCTTCAACTTGGCTGCCAGAATGCCTAGAGATAGATTTGTGGCCCACCTCTCACAAATGTATAGGCTGTTCCAAGTCTGTGTGCTAACTAACCTCACTCCGGGCTTCATTTTATATAGAGAAAATCTATTGTATATATTTAGGTAATTTGCTATAAATCCTTTTGGGACCAAGACAGGTTTACACATAGGCACCGAAGAACTAAGGCAACGAAAGGAATTCACATCCTCGTGGGTTGGCTACTTTAATGACTCTGGCTTGATTTTTCCTCTTAGCCCCAAACAATTCTATACCATGTGATACTTGGAAGGCGAGTTCGCACGTTTACGAAAACAATAGGATTTTTCCATTTTTCCCTTGAATCTCCTTTCGTGGCGAGCACGGGGAGATTTCCAGAACAAACCAACTTGGGACTGGGGGCCCCTGGGTTTCTCCTTAGCCAAGTGCAATGGATCGCGGGTCCCTTTTGTTCTGGGATTTACTTCAATTGTCTTAACAACATGGACCTCTTTTGTGAAACCCGAAGGCGTTCCCAGCGAATGTTGGCTGCAAACACACGAGCCGAAATGTTACCACGGTCACGGCTCTTCCTTGAACAATCTAAAGCATATTTCTCTCTGTATATATTTGGTTTTTCAGATGCTTTCAAGCCCAGAAAACAATCATAGCTGAGGCCATTTCTGAGATGGCAACTAAAGGAACCTACTCGGAGACAGATAAAAATAATGAGAATCTTTCTGTCAGGAAAGATTTAGAAAATATCACTGGCATTATTAAAATTTAATTTTTTACTCGGCTTTTTGGTTCCCCTTTCCGGTGATAACGAGCAGGACTGCACACCTCCGCCTTGCTGGTACTTGTTTTGTGCAATAAATTCAGCCTTCCAGTCTGAAGACATTTCAGACAACAGTTTTGACTGCTATAGGCTTATTTTTTACCCTGTGCTCTGCTTTGAGTCTTCTTATAAAAACCAGTTCATGAGATAATTTTCCACAAGGCCAGTGGAACTAATAAAAATCAATTTTGCCCAACTGGTTCAGAGAAATCTTGGGAATAGCTAAGGCAGAGCTGGAAAAAAAAAAAAAAAAAGGAAAAAAAAAAAGAATCAATGTATTCACTAATGGTTTACTTGATAGAGAACTATCAAATTAGCTGACAGGAGATGCTTGGCTGTAGGGATTCTCCTTTCGGCCTGAACAGAACACCTTTTAAGAGTCTAGGAGAAGCTTTTCTTCCCAGTGGTTGAAGATACTCGAGAGCAGTAATTCTGAGCTGCCCATGCCTTGGGTGACAACATGGCTGACTTCAGGCCTGACAGATGGTAACCTCAGTTGCGGCCTTGTCAGACCCTCTTTTTATGCAGACAAACTGGTCTTATGAACAGGTGGGCTGAGTTTTACACAATTTTCTCCCAGGCTACAGGATCAGTGGGCTAGGGACCGAGTGCATTCGGATACATCGGGTTCTTGAGACAACCTCATTGTACCTCCGCCATGACCCCCGAGTTTGGCTTCTTGCCAATGGAAGTAGGCTTCCAAAGGGGGCACCTCTTTTATCTTCTGGAAATGAGCAGCGTGGGGTGGCATGCAGAACACTTTCTCTGAAACACATGCCTTAACTACCTCCTATATTTCATTAGTTTGTGATACTAGTTGGTATGGCCAAAGACAAATGGCAAGCCTTTGTGCAGGGGGGAAAAAAAGACTGGAAGGAAACGTAGCTAAGCGTTACCAGTGTTTGTATGTGGGTGGTAGGTGTTTTTCTATCTTTAGGTAATTGTACATTTTCTCCAACTGTTGATTATTATGTATATAATTATTATTTAAAATGCCACTCACCTAAGAATTGAGTAAATTGAAAAAGGAAACATAATTTATTCACAATGTAACAAGAGAGGGAATGTGTGAGAAAAAGAAAAATAATGGTAAAGTTTATTTTTTATCTTTTTTTGTGCCTTATGGTATTTTAAGTACTTTACACAAATTCTTTTAAATCTCATAGGAGATATATGACAAAGGTGTCAATGTTGTTTTCTAGAGGAGGAAACTGAGGCTTAGGGAGGTTAATTAAAAATTTTTTTAAAAATGTTTTTATTATTTATTTTTGAGACAGAGAGAGACAGAGCGTGAGCAGGGGAGAGGCAGAGAGAGAGGGAGACACAGAATCTGAAGCAGGCTCCAGGCTCTGAGCTGTCAGCACAGAGCCCGACGTGGGGCTTGAACTCACGGACCGTGAGATCATGACCTGAGCTGAAGCCGGATGCTTAACGGACTGAGCCACACACCCAGCCGCCAAAAAAAAAATTTTTTTTTAATGTTTATTTATCATTGAGAGACAGAGAGAGACAGAGCGTGAGCAGGGGAGAGGCAGAGAGAGAGGGAGACACAGAATCTGAAGCAGGCTCCAGGCCCCGAGCGGTCAGCACAGAGCCCGACACGGGGCTTGAACTCACAAACCGCAAGATCATGAAATGTGCTGAAGTCAGACCCTTAACCGACTGAGCCACCCGGGCGCCCCTTTAGGGAAGTTAATTTGCCCACGATCACACAGCAAGTCAGTGGCAAAGTTGGTATTTAATATCAGGTCTGATTTCAAAGACCATGTACCATGCATGGTGTGAGGAACAATCTCTGGCATTATGTTGCATCTACATTCTGGCTCATTTTGCATTTATGAATAAAATCAGGGATAACAACATCTGTTCTTTTTTTCCCCTACCTTATAGGTTCTTGTGATGTTCAAATTAGATCATGCATGTAAAAACAAAAAATGCAAAGTTTTGCTCAAAGGAATATGGTGATATGATAATATTTCATGTAACACCAGTGAATTGAGACTGGCCACAAATGTTATTCGGATACTGATAATTCTCAAAGAAAAAGTACGCTGGGGCACCTGGGTGGCTCAGTCGGTTAAGCGTCTGATTTTGGCTCAGGTCATGATCTCATAGCTCGTGGGTTCCAGCCCCGCGTTGGGCTCTGTGCTGACAGTTCGGAGCCTGGGGCCTGCTTTGGATTCTGTGTCTGCCTCTCTCTCTCTCTCTGGCCCTCCCCCTGCTCATGCTCTCTCTCTCTCTCCCTCTCAAAAATAAACAAACATTAAAAAACAGAAAAAAAAAATACTAGAATACAATTAATACTAAAACTACATTGAACAAATTTGTTCTTGATGATTCAGAAGGTGTCAGAGGATCTTGAACTATTGTACTCAGCATAAAGACCACCAATTTTCTTGCCCATAATATATTAGCTAAAAAGCAAAGGTTGTAAGTAGTGTGTATACTACGACCCCGATTTTGCAAAAAGAAAAATACACACATAAGCTTAAAGTAATGATTGCGGCTAAGTGTTGGGATCACGGAGATTAAAAAAAAAAATATCTCACATTTTCCAAATTAGTTTCCGTAACGAATTATGCACTTATTTTTACAATCAGACTCAGTCCCTGCATGCATACACAAAAACATCACCTTCGTCCTTGGATACGATTGCAAAATAAATTCTGAGCTTTGTGGTTGTTTGAATTCTGGTGAAATAAAAGTTTCTTTGGAATGCATTTCAAATCTTAAAATGAGGAGGGTAGACACCTCGTTTTCTTTACCCAAGTCGGGCTCGGTTCTCTTGAGGGTTTCTGCCACATGCAACTTGACTGCGAATCATCAGAGGTCAAGAAACAAGAGACAACACAGTGCACTCCGAGAACAAGAAAACCTGCCGGGGACTGCCATGATGTTGACAGGACAGGAGCGCCTGGTCTGATTCTAGAATGACCTGATCATCTGCATGGTGCTCTGAAGGGGACCCGGGCCTCTGGTCTAAGACACAAGCAGCAGCTTAGCAGAAAGGTGTCGCCCCGTTTGGAAAAACAAGGCCTGGTTCAGATTTCAAGCAGTGCCACCAAGGAAGCTATTTTTAAGTATCTAATTGCATTTGTAGCATCTGGCATTTTGCACGCTCCATTTTTATGACTTCAGCATGATCCATGTTCCCTAAGACAAACAAACAAAAGAAAGATCAAGTGTGGGACACTGGGAGTCATGTTGAATATTCCCAGTATAGAAATATTATAATATGCCCTGGAGATTATTCCAGGGCCAAAAAAAAACATTACCCAACGTACAGAACGTCAGAATGAGGACTGCTTGGCAGTGGAGGAGAGCAGGGATTTACTTCATTTATTAGGCCAGTACACAGCCTCAGATGCTAACATGCCCTGATAGGAAATGCCAACATTTCAACTTGAATCAAGACTGGAGCCCATAACATCGACACTTTGCCTTTCAGCAGAAGATCACAGACAGCACAAATCCGGGTTTCTTGTACTAATTGGGGAGGTTTTCTAATTTGCTTATGATAGCTGCCTCGTGTCGAGCTAATCTTCCTCCAGTTACCTCCTAACACTGTCTGAAATAATCCGCTTACTCCTGGTCTGTCCGCAGTACTTTATATCAAATAACGCTCGCTTCCTTCACGCAGCCGCAGCAAAAGGCAGCCGCAGCCCCGGCCCTGGGCTTTTTCGCGTGTGACAGGGACCGTGGCCGCCTCTACAGGCAGGAGCGGCCTGGGGCCCAGGAACCAGGGTGCAGCAACGCTTTGGGATGAGTTACAAGGACGGGATGTGTGCTAAACGGCGCTGATTAACAACCAAAGGCATAACCTGATAACTGTTTCGAAAAGACTGCGGCTGATAATTTTGCTTTCTCAGACAGGCAGGCAAAATATTTCGGGGTGTTCACCAGCCTATGTGCTTAGTACTCGCAACGTCCCAACTTGGTTTAAGAAAACCTTTTTTTCCCTAGATATAGCACCCCCCCCCCCCCTTTTTAAAGGTTCACGTAAACACTTAATGATCGAGCCAGGAGGCTTCGCTGATATGGGTGGGCAATGCCACTGTGGTAGCATCACTGCCCTTGTCTGGACTCAGCTTTCGTGTGTTAGAGTTTTAAAAGAATTTTAGGGAAGGAGATGTTTTAGTTTTCATAAAGCAGAACGGCTTTGAGTTCTGAGGCTCGTAAAATATGTTGTAAGTGCACGTGTGTGAAAATCCCCAGCCAACAGAATCCGTGCTGGGCTGCGGGTGAAGCATGGTACCCGGGCGAGAGCCAGGCTCCCATCCCCGGGGAGCTCGGCTGTGTGACCTAAGGGAGAACACAGTCCCCTTCTGGGCCCCCATTTTCTTCTCCGCAAAGTGTTGGGGGGTGTGCAAGTGCGTAAGAACTGAGGGAATTCTAAGCTTCCCTCTGCCACTAAGAGTCTGAAGTCATTAACTGAAAGGTGTTTGCTCATTTTGCTATAAATGTGTCGATTCCAAACGTTTTTGGTTTTTTTTTTTAACATTTATTTTTGAGAGACAGAGACAGAGCAGGAGCAGGGGAGAGGCAAAGAGGGAAGGAGACACAGAATTAGAAGCAGGTTCCAGGCTCCGAGCTGTCAGCACAGAGCCCGACGCGGAGCTCGAACCCGGGAACCGCCAGATCGTGACCTGAGCCGAAGCCGGACGCTCAACCGGCCGAGCCCCCCCGGGGGGCCCTAAATGTGTCTGTTCTAAACCAGCAGACCCAGCACGTCTCCCTCCCTTGTATGCAACACATATTTGAAAACATTTTTCCTCACATTTTCAGAGGTTCCTGAAGAGGGAAAAAGTTATATTGTTTAATCCTACTTTATAGGAGTTTGCTCTTTTATTAGAAAACAGACCGAGAACCGTGATCGGTAAGGTATCTGTACCCAAAGTGGGGGCGGGGGGGACGGGAGGGGAAGGAAAAAAGCGGCTTGCCTTCAAGTGCCTTGTGGAAATGTATAAAACAAGCAGCGAGATAGTCCTTTGCCAAACACTGTCATAAATTTTTTATTTGGCAGCTAACGTTCTCACTGGTTTTCTTGGCAGCAACTGGGACCTTTAGCAAGAAAGGTGCAGGAGAAAAATACCTTGTTTAGAGATGTTTTCAACACTTTCTGGGATTTTTCAGAACTTCTGCCTGCAGCACATTTTTACAACTATGGTCTCCAATCACCTGATGAGTGGGTGGTGGGGTTTAAACTTTTTTCTTTAAAAAAAAAAAAAAAAGAGAATATAGAGAGAAAAAGTGAACAAGCAGAGGTACCCCCCTCTGGCCTTCCACTGAGCCCGTCTTTCTTATTTTTCGTGGTAGGCATTTCTGATATTCAAGTGCTTAGTCTTCTCTGTCTAGACAAAAAACTGAAAGTAATATCAGGATGTACCTTTTGTTGGGCCTGATACTATCTATATTGTATTCCCAGATGACAGAGATTAAATGAAAGTGAAACAAGCTGACAACTAGCCCATTTTTCTTCAACAGTTCTGTCGAAAACAGGTCCCACCTGTTGCCTTTGGGTCAGTTCATGGGCAAAAAGGCTGCCTTGAATTTCAGCGGGCGTAAGCCCACGCAGAGAAGACTTGGGGGTCAAACTCTAGAGGGTGGAACGAACAAAAGGATGAGGTCTTTCGTTACAATCACATCCTGCAGACTTGATACAAATACACATTTTATTTTATGTGCTTAGGTTTTTAAAGATCTTTTTTTTAAAGCATTTTAATTTTTTATTATTTTTTTAATGTTTGTTTATTTTTGAGAGAGAGACTTTGCACAAGCAGGGGCAGGGCAGAGACAGGAGACAGAGGATCTGAAGCGGGCTCTGTGCTGACAGAAGACAGCCCGCTATGGGGCTGCAACTCATGAACTGTGAGATCATGACCTGAGCTGAAGTTGGATGCTTAACCAAATGAGCCACCCAGGAGCCCCTTCTTTTTACGTAAACTCCACACCCAGTGTGGGGCTCGAGCTCACAACCCTGAAATCAAGAGTCACATCCACTGACCGAGCAAGGCTGGCGCCCCCAAACACGCACTTAATAGAGACTAGCAAGACTCCTTTCTACTGGGGGACTTCCAGCAATGAGTGAAGAGGTCGGTAAGTTCACTCTCCCTGAACAAGTATAAAACTGGACAATTGTTAAAACAATCCTCTCAGTGCTCTGGATAATGAGCAAAGGCAAAAAAGAAATTGAGAAGTGTTTATTCATAGAAAGCTGGAGAACTTTGTGTAAGAACATCCTCACCGCTTCCCCTAGCTCAGCTGGCTAGAATGATGGCTTTGCCAGGGTGGGGCTGCCAGAGAAAGCGGACTTGACCTGGAGCAGAAGGCAACAGCCAAGCCCAGTGGCACCGACAGAAAAAGTAGCAAACCTGATAGGGAACTACACAAGGGAAAACCCAGAGTTCCGCTAGCTTGAGGTCACAGTTTTGGTTTGGTGAGTGACAGATCAACCAAAAATGTGACCGAGAGATCCTGGAAATGAGAGAGCCAGAAGGTGCCAGATAAGCTCTCTGCGCATCTCCTGTCGATCAGCAAAGTATGTGCACGTGTTGGGGAGATCGGAGAGACCCCAGGAAAAAGTCAAAGTCACGGCAGCCTTGAGTGACTGACTCAAAGTGCAGCCTCTTTGAATGTTTTCCTCAACCCCCATATAGATCGCTTGGCAGAGGAAGGAAGAAGACTTATGACTTTGAGGTTTTTGAGCACAACCCCTTCCCGGTCATTGGCTGGCCACTAAGCTGTGCACATAAAGGGGCAACCCCTAGGAAAGCCAGGCTCATAAAATAAAAATAAGAAATAAAAAAACAAACAAAAAAGAGAACAAATGAGCAGACTGCAGGGGAGATGAATCCTGTAGACTACGTTCAGGTGAGCTATTTAAAAATATCAGAACTCAGAGTTGTTACAGCATACTCTCCAAAATGTTTAGTTTCAACAGAAAATTATGACACGACGAAAAAAGAAAAAAAAAAACCAGGCGATCTACATTTAGGAGACTAAAAGCGGTCAATACAAATGGATTGTGAGTGGCTCTGATGTTGGATTTAGCAGACAAAGACTTCAAAGGAGCTATTATAAACATTCAAAGAATTAAAGAGACTGTTTAAAGAATTAACAGAAATGATGATGACAATGCTTCAACAAATAGGGAATCTCAACAGAGAAAGAAGAACTATACAAAAGTTCTAGAGTTGAAAAAGACATAAATTACACGAACAGGAATCAGTGAATTTGAACATTTGTCAATAGAAATCATCCAATCTGCAGGTGAGAAAGGAAAAAGATCGAAGAACAATGAGCAGGGCCTCAAAGACGTGTGTGGCACAGTGATAAACATATATTAACACATGTGAAATGGGAGTCCCAGGAGGAGGAAGCGAGAAAGTGGCAGAAAAATATATTTAAATAAAGGCTTAAAGAGAAAAGCTCGAAAGCAGCAAAGCAAAAATAACTCATTATGTACAGGGCAAACAACAGACAGCATGACTGGTAGCTGACTTCTCATCAGAAACATGGAGGGACGGGGTGCCTGGGTGGCTCAGTCGGTTAAGCGTCCGACTCTGGTTCAGGTCATGATCTTGTGGTTTGTGGGTTCGAGCCCCACATCAGGCTCTGTGCTGACAGCTTGCTCAGAGGCTGGAGCCTGCTTCTGATTCTGTGTCTCCCCCTCTCTCTGCCCCTCCGATGCTCATGCTCTGTCTCTCGCTGTCTCTCAATAATAAATAAACATTACACAAATTAAAAAAAAAAAAAAGAAACAGTGGAGGGAGAAGACAATGGAACCATACAGTCAAAGTGGTAAGAAGGGTGGGGTGGGGGTAACCCGTCTACCAAGGATTCTATATCCAGCAATCCTATCCATCCCAAATGAAGGTGACAAAAAGATATTTATAGATAAACAGAGAATGAGAAAGTTTTTTTCTTAGCAGACTTGCCTTATAAGAAATACTAAATGAAGTCCTTTAGGCTGAAGGGAAATGACCCCAGATGGCAACTCTACTCCACAGAAAGATATGAAGAGCAATGGAGATGGTAAATATGTGAGTAAATATAAAAGACGGCTTAGCTATATCTTTTCTCTTTTCTTCCCTTCATTTCTTTAAAAAAAACATAAAGATTGCATAAGCAATAATTATAATTTAGTATTTTGGGGTTTATAACATATATAGATATGACAATCATAGTCATATCTATGGCAAAGGGAGGAAATTGGCTATATTGGATAAAATTGCTAGATTTTATTAAAATTAAGTTAGTAATATGCTGAAGTAGATTGGGACACGTTGGGATATATATTGCAATTCCTACAACAAAAACTAAGAAAATAATAACCACGGACATAGTCTAAATATCAGCAGGTAATTCAAATGGTGCACACACAAAAAAATATGTTTTAAAAAAGAAAGCAGAGGGGCACCTGGGTGGCTCAGTCGGTTAAGCATCTAACTCTGGATTTCGCCTCAGGTCGTGATCTTGCCGTTTGTGAGTTTGAGTCCCACAGCAGGCTCAAAGCGGCCTCCTTGGAATTCTCTCTCTCTCTCCCTCTCTCTCTCTACCCCTCTCCTGCTAGTGCACATGCACTCTTTCTCTCTCAAAATAAATGAATAAACTTTAAAAAAGAAAGCAGAAAAGGAGAAAGGGGGAAAAAAGGCATGAAGCATACAGAAAACATAGCAAAATACAAAACATAAATCCAACAAGATAAAAAATCGTACAAATGTTATGGGACTAAATACCCCAATCCTATGACAGGTTGTCAGACAGATTATAAATTCAACTTTATGCTGTCTACGAGAGACCCATTTCAGATTCAAAAGCACATATCGGTTGAGAGTTATGAGTGGAAATATATACACCATGCAAACAGTAACCATAAGAGAACTGAGTGTTTACACTAAGTCCTAAATGGACTTTAGGACAAGAAATATTCCTAGAGACAAAGAGAGATAATACATAATAAATATGAAATGCACCAGGAAGATATGGCAATTATAAACATATACACACCTAACAACCAATTCCTAAAATACATGAAGCACAAACTGACAGATGAAAGGAGAGAGTTCAATAATTATACTTGAAGATTTCAATACTCCTCTCAAGAAAACCGATAGAATAACTAGACAAAAAATTAGTAAAGAGATAGAAGGCTTCAACGTTATCAGTCAACTTGACCTAATTAACATTTATAGAACATTCTACTTGATGGCAGAATATACATTCTTTTCAAAACTATATGGAATATGTCCCTGCCTAGACCACATATAGGCCATAAAGAAATTTCAGTAAATTGAAAAAAGCTGAAATAATAGCGTGTTCTCCAATCACAACAGAACTACATTAGAAATCCACAACAACAACAAAAAAGTAATTTGGGCAATCCCCAAATATTAGAAAATTGAGCAACACACTTCTAATGAACCCATGAATCAAAAGTGAAACTACAATGGAAATTAGAAAATGGTCTGAAATGAATGAAAACAAAACGATCCATATTTGTGGGATACAAGTAAAGCAGAAGTCAGAGGGATATTTGTCTAATCAGGAAAAAAGAAAGGTTTCAAATCAAGAATCTAAGCTACCACATTAAGAAATTAGAAAAAGAGCAAATTAAGCCCAACACAAGCAGAAAAAAGAAGTAAGGGTTAGAGCGGAAATCAATGAGATAGGAAACAGAAAATAATACAGAAAATCGATGAAATAAAAAGTTGGCTCTTTGAAAAGATCAACAAAACTGATGAACTTTTAGCTAGAATAACCAAGATGAAAAACACATAATTACCAACATAGACAATGAAAGAGGAACATCTCTACTAATTTGACAAATATTCAATTCAATGCAAGCCTTATGCAATCTTAGCAGGCTTTTTTTTTTTTTTTTTTTTTTTTTTTGGTGGAATTTGAAAAGTGAATCCTTAAATATATATGCAAATGAAAAGAACTAGAATGGCCCAAACAATTTTTAACATAATAAATCTGAGGACTTCTATCACTGGATTTCAAACTTACTCTATAAAGCTATAGGAATCAAGATCGTGTAGTCTTTATTGGTGTAAAGGCAGACATATAGGTCAATGGAACCAGATAGAAATCCCAGAAGGAAACCTTTACATTTATGACAAAGGATCCAAGGCAATACAAAGATACTAGGAGAGCGGATGCCCATATTTTGAAAAAATGAACTTAGACCATTATCCCACACTATACACAAAAATTCAAAATGAAACATAGACTTAAATGTAACAGCTAAAACTATCAAATTTGTAAAAGAAAACCTAGAAGAAAATCTTTGTCATCTTGGGATTGGCCAAGTTTCCTTAGGTAAGATACTAGAAGCAGGATCCATAAAATAAAGAATTGATAAATTGCCTTTGCCAAATTTAGAAGCTTTTACTTTTTAAAAATTCAACATTAAGAAAATAAAAGGCAAACTACAGGCTGAGGGGAAGTATTTGCAAATCAACATCTAATAAAAGACTTGTATCCAGAAGTATAAAAATAAAAACTCTCAAAATCCAGTACTAAGAAGACAAACAACTCAATTAAAAAACTATACAATTAGAAAAAAGCTAAATAGACATTTCACCAAAGACTACATACAAATGGCTAATAAGCGTATGAAAAAATGATCAACATCCTTCGTCATTAAGAAAATGTAAATTAGGGGCACCTGGGTGGCTTGGTCGGTTAAGCGTCTGACTTCGGCTCAGGTCATGATCTCACAGTCCGTGAGTTCGAGCCCCGCGTCAGGCTCTGTGCTGACAGCTCAGAGCCTGGAGCCTGCTTCCGATTCTGTGTCTCCCTCTCTCTCTGACCCTCCCCCATTCATGCTCTGTCTCTCTCTGTCTCAAAAATAAATAAACGTTAAAAAAAAAAAAAAAAATGTAAATTAAAATGAGATAGTACAACTATCCCACTAAGTGACTTAAAAAAATTTTTTTTAATCTTTATTTATTTTTGACACAGAGAGAGCATGAGCGGGGGAGGGGCAGAGAGAGAGGGAGACACAGAATCTGAAGTAGGCTCCAGGCTCCAAGCAGTCAGCACAGAGCCCGATGCGGGGCTCGAACCCACAGACCGGGAGATCATGACCTGAGCCGAAGTCCAACGCTCAACTGACTGAGCCACCCAGGCGCCCCTCCCACTAAGTGGCTTTAATCAGAAAGACTAACAATACCAAGAACATGGAGTCCTCACACACTGCAGGTGAGAATGTAATATGGTACATCTACTTTGCAAAGAGTTTGGCAGTTAGAAAAAAAAAAGTTAAACATATACATACTATATGATCCATTGATTCTACTCCCAAGTGTCACCCAAAGGAAATGAAAACATATGTCTACATAGAGACCTGCACGCAAAGGGTCATAGCAGCGTATTCACAATAGCCCCAAACTCAAAACAATTCAAGTGTCTGCCAGCTGGTGAGTGGATAAACCAAATGTGATACAGGCAAACAATGGAATAATATTCAGCAATAAAAAGCAACAAACAACTGATACATGCTGCAATGGGAATGAAGCTCAAAAACATTATGCTAAGCAAAAGATGCTAGACATAAACGATTATATATTATATGATTCCATTCATATGAAATATCTAGAAATCAGATCAGTGATTGCTTGGGCCTGGGGGTAGGAGCAGGAATTGACTCAACGCAAACAGGCATGAGGGAACATTTGGGGGTGATAGAAATATTTTTAAAATAGATCACGGTGGGGGCGCCTGGGTGGCTCAGTCGGTTAAGCGTCCGACTTCGGCTCAGGTCATGATCTCATGGTTCGTGGGTTCGAGCCCCATATCGGGCTCTGTGCTGACAGCTCAGAGCCTGGAGCCTGCTTTGCATTCTGCGTCTCCCTCTCTCTCTGCCCCTCCCCCACTTGTGCTGTGTCTCCCTCTGTCTCAAAAATAAATAAACATTAAAATTTTTTTAAAATAAAATCCACCGTGGTGATCGTTGCACAATTCTATGAAGTTACTATAAATCATCGAACTGTATGCTTGCAATGGGTAAATCTCATAGTATGTAAACGACATCTCGATACAACTGTTAAACACAAAGTCTGTAGAACAGCAATGGCTGATCTCAGTTTCAAGGCAGATGGTGTACAAATGAAATAGTAAAGGCAATCTTTCAGACTGAAATAGCCTACATTCCTGTCTCCCCTTTGAGCAATGGCAGTCTCTTTATTTCCTTCGGTCTGGAATTATTAATTCTTTTCCTTGACTACCTCCTCTATGAAATGGAAGTGCATAAGAGCAAGGTGCATTGGTCTTTGTTGTAGCCCATTACCTATTCTGCTTGGCGTATTATAGAGATCAGCAGATATTTGATAAGGCGATGAATGATATTGAGAAAGAGGAGAAATATTTGAATTTAAAAAGTCAACACGCATTTGCCTGGATTGTTTACCAATATCTTTATCATTGAACTTTACTCATTTCAGCAAAATTCACCTATCCTGTGCCAGGCATTATGTGCTTGATTCTAGGGCATGAGTTAGACAGACCTGGTTTGTGTCCACAGCAAGCTCATGGCCTGGTGGAAAACAAGACGTGGGGTTCTGACATCTAATGAGCATGAGTGTGGTGTGGCTCAGCCTACAGCAAATCTGGAGGAAAGGGGCAGAGAACCTCTGCCTGTGAGCGCAGAGGAGCACTGGAGATGCCGCTGAAAGGTAAACTGGCTCATACCCTAGGATAGCACCTACTTATTACAAAAGGACTTACGCCTTCTTGACTCAGATCAATGTGGTTTTGTAAATATCAGCCATATTTTAGGGCATGGTTCCAAAAATTGGAAATCAAAACTATTTTTATAATAATACTAAGATGTTACTTGCCCCTTCCACTCTCCTTCTCTCATAAGTGTACAGTTTTCTAGAGCATCGAGTTTTCTGGAGGTTCGACATCATGACTGACATCACAACAGATGGAGTGCAGAAGCACATGAGACTCCAGCTGTCCTCCGTTAAGCCAGACATTAAAGAGATTTGCAATAACATAAAACAATGCCCCCTTCTCACTGATTTAGTTTTAGGAAATACGGTTATTTTTCATACAAATTTTTGTTCATTTGTAATCAGTTGATTGTCACAATTTAAAAGTGAATTCGAAAACAGAATTTTTTTTCTGTTTCAATTTCTAACACAAAAAATATCGATCGAAGTAGCCCCATACTTCAGGGCATTTTATTTACGGAATCCATCAAATTGGACACTGAAAGATATCAATAGGGCTTCAGTGAGAGCCACCGAGGACCACGGGCACTCACAAAGGCATGCAAAATGAGCTCACTGGAGGGAGTTTCGGAAACCTTTGAGTCCTGGGGATGTTTGTACTCGGTTAAACCTCAAAATGCAGCTTGGGGGTGCACCGGCCCAGTTGTCGGCTTACTCCAGCTATCAAAACTCTACAAGTGCGCTGCGGTAGAAAATGCTTTGGCACTTTATAAGCAAAGGAGTTCAAGAGAACAGTAAATTACTGAGCGTCAGTGACTTATAATGAAATCTTACACCCATTGCTAAAATATTGATGAGGGGAAGAGACTGTGACAAGGCAGAAAAATTTGAATCAGTTTATGCTAAAAGACAAGAGCAGGCATCGCCAGGAGGACGGACGATGGCATCATACGAGGTGGAGCGTGAGCCTTGCAGCCAGACTGCCTGGGTTTGATCCTGGCTCTCTGCCACTCTTCAGCTGCGTAACCTTGGACAAAGTCCTTACTTGACTGGGTTTCAGGATACTAATAATACCTATCATATCAAGTTGTAGGAAGGATTAAATGAGATAAGCCATAAGAAGTGATTAGCACATAGTGACCATTATAGAAGGAAAGGGTTGATATTATTACTTTCGTAACCATCCTCGTGTATGGTTTTGAAGGAGGGTCATATAAACTTTAGAGCTGCCTTTGTTGGGGAGGGGCTTCTCTGAATCAGCCCCCACGGTCACTGTGCTGACCAATTCCTCCAGGAAAGTGGCCGCCTCTGGGAAGGCACTTGGAGCACCCTAGTGAGGTCCTCACGCCCATCCACCACACTCATGAACCTCTGCCCCGTTCCTTCCCTTACTCCCAGGTCTTGCTTAGCTATACTGTTGGCATGTGTGGGAAAACATTAATGACCATGCTTACATTCAGGGCTGCGGAGGTCTTTCTCTGTGTAAGTTTACAGTGGAAAACAAGGAAAGGACTAAATTCCAAAGCCAACAGGGGCCAAGGGATCTGCCTACATCTTGGGTTTTGCCATGATGTGAAAACACATGGCTTCAGAGTGTAACATGAACAGCCCTGCGATCTCTCCAGGGTGGAATCTAGGTTTTCAGCTATGCAGAAATACTTACAACAAACCTTTAAAAAAGTCAGTGGGAGGGTGTGTTAAATGAAAATCAAGATAACCTTTCTTAGGCATGCTTTCCCTATAAATTCCAAAATCTTGCTTTTTGGAGGAGACTAAGAGTTGGAGAAATGCCTTGAAACAGGAAGCATCTATTTTTCTCCGGCCTCGCTTGAGTTGGGCACCCTTGGGAAGGGGAGGGTTGCCATTTGTAGACAAGAATGAAGCCTTTTGTGAACAGCCTAAGTACACCACCGACTTGCTTTAAAAAGTGTCACAGGCTATTTTTGGAGAACATCAGTTCACTGTGCCAAACCGAAACATTGACTTATCGCCCGATTTAGCGTTAAAACATAAGAACTTGCAATTAGAACTCCTCTGTTTACGCCCAATGAGTTTGTCAACATGCTGCAAATATATTTCTGTTATCATAATGAAACCAAGAAATGGGCGGGAGCACTCTCTCGCTCTTGAAGGCCATGCTGAAAAGCACTTCAGAACACTGAAATTTGAGCTGCCCTATCCTATAGGCAACTTCTTTTCCCCAAAGAGCAAAGAGCGGATGCTGGGTACAGCTATATTTGTGCATAATAGGTTTATTCTCATTCACAAAATAGTAATTACTTTATGGTTCCAAAGTAAAACCAGTGTTAAGAAATACACCAGCAGATTTGCTACAGACGTGGTCTCTGACACGTACAGACTATTCATCACATGGTACGAATTGAACATTATAAAGTACAAGGCAGACAACCATTAAGTTCAAGGTCTGGATTGATAAAAAAAAAAAAAGAGAGAGAGAGCGAGAGAAAGAGACAGAGGAGAAAAAAGATTAGTGTGCCCATGTCTGCTATTGTGTTTAAACGTATCGCTTTAAAAGATATCATTTGTCTCTTTCCCCCGACTTCGCCCCATTTTATTTCAAGGTCGGTCTGCCTTTTGTTTGATTCTTTTCACTGTGACACAGGTGACAGTTCTTGGGAAAAGTGCAGCCTTTCGGCCGTCCGGCTCGCTCGCTGGCCTGGGACAGGAATGTGCTTGTTTGGCATTTGCTCAGGAGAACGGCCACTCCCCGGACACCGGGGCCCAGGAGGGCCAGGAGCACGTGCGGGGCCTGCCCGGCACCTAGGCCCTGCGGGCCTTTGTCACCACCTGCCGCAAGGGTTAAGGTGGCCACGGTAATTATGCCAAGGCCATGCATTACTCTGACAAAGTAATCCATCAAATAATTTCTCACAATTTCAATTCACCCCTCGAATTTTCCTTACCTCCAAAGCCAGCTGGATATTATATTACTGAAGCTGTTGAAAGGGTGGAACACTAGCCATGGAGCCAAAGGCCACGGCAACTATGCAATGCATAAATTTTTATTGTTTGCTCAGTATTGAAATCTCATTAGGGTCCATAATTCATCTGAACACCGTGAACATTTACATCTGTTGATCATGAGAACTTAGAAGGAATGTACACCTTTGGCTAACTTGTTTTTAGAGAAGGCTGTGTGTGTGCGTGTGTGTGTGTGTGTGTGTGTGTGTGTGTGCGTGCGTGTGCATGCAGGCACATATACTCATGTGTTTTCAGTCCTTGAACAGCTGTGGTTTAAATATCCCTTACTCAAACCAATTTCCAACCTGAATTTAAATATCCCAAAGTTGTTTTCATTTGGCAGCTTTTAGACAAAGACTCAGTTCTCCTCGAGTCCAGCTTAATCAATGTTGGAAAATTCCACTCATTGCGCATTGGCCTTAATGCAACTCTGCTGTGTTAATTACATCAGAATTATCCCAAAGATTACGCGCCTTTCATTCAATGTATATATGTTTTTGTCTTCACTTAGCTATGGCTTAAAAATCCACTCGAGAGAGAAAATAAACCATGACTGTTTGTGGGTTCTAGGACTATCCAGATTTGTGTTCACTTTTTTTTTTTTTTTTTTTTTTTTGGTGTGTGTATATTTAGGCATCTTTCCTAGCAAGTTCGACCCTTTGATCTGGCAGGTTTTTCATTTACAAGGCTCTTAGCAGTTCCATGAACACTATATTTTGAAGGTGACAGTCATAGAATCACAGAGTCAGGTCTGGAAGGGCAAGGGGCCTTTGGGGCCATTGAAGCAGGCCAGCCCCTCTCCCAAGCCGCGACAACACCCCTGACAAGTGGTCCTTCAGGAATGCATCCATTTTTGGAATGAACTATGGCAGCAGCTGAAAGGCTCTTAGCAAACTCTGGCTAGCAGTTCAGGGCAGAGATGAAGAATACTGTGTCCGATGAGAAATCCGGAGGGAATTTAGGTAGACCAAATGTAATTACCCAGCCTGGCATCTGGCTAGGGCGCCAGCTTTAACAGCCCCACCATAATTCCAGCTGATGGCAGTGACACCTTCTGATGAGAGTCTTGTCGACTGCAAGCTGCTCTTTAGCAGGACGTCACTAATACGCTGTGACGGGAAAAATCGGATACAGATGTTTTCACTCAGAAGGTTTTGGAAACGCTAAAGTCCATCTTCTCCTCAAGGAGAAGGGGCATGCACTTCCACTCAGGAATAAAGCCAAAGGGCCTTAACGCAGGGGCCGGCCTGATCCGGGCCTCAGTACAACATCCTTTTCTAGGGTGCTTTCCAAGTCAGCGCTAGATTTCAGTGCCCCCCCACCCCCCGCCCCACTCCGTGAGGTTTGGACAACCCCAGCCTTCAACTGCCCACAGCTGGTGGAGTGGCCCTGGACACACCGGGTCAAGCAAGCCCCAGAGCAGGGCGATGGGGAGCGATGTAGCTCCAGTGCGGAGCACAAGTCTGTCTACTCCTGCGGGAAAGACAAGCGCCCCAGGTCTAGGGGATGCGGTGATGAGCAAACTTGAACAGGTGCCCGTCCTCGTGGAGCTTCCAGACTTTACCAAAGCAGTCACACCCACACAGTATACAGTGTCAAATTGTAAATAGTACAAAACTGCAGTGCTCTGAAAGGAACAGGCCCAAACCTATGAGAGGGTCTAGAGGAGGGGGCTGGGGTCGGTTGAGACTTCCAGGAAAGCAGCTGCTGAAATGGGAGGTAGGAGCGAAAGAAGTTTATTGAATGGTAACCCCTGTGGAAGATGGGCAGGGCAGGAGGCAAGATGGGGGGAGGGAAAGGCTTCAGACCATCCTGCAGATCTGACACCGACGAAAGCAAAGGAGAGCCTCAGATCACATCACCGATGTGACCGAGTTTCGGCCAACCCAGGGAAGAGCTCTGGGGCAAAGCCGACTCCAATCCATTAGAGGAAGCCCACACTGGGCCGAAACGGCCTGGCCCTGGGACCTCTGCTGTGCTCAGTCAACGGCTGGGGGCTGCCCCGGAAGAGGATGCCTCAGTTCTGATGCTGAGCCGGGTACCTGCATGTGCCAATACCTGGAGAGAGCGCATTCCTGGGAGCTTGCTGGCTGCACCCCCGTGGTGGCCACAAGACTCAACTCATCTCAGGGCCTGGAGAGGGAGTCCCAAAGGCACTGATGAGGAATGAAGGATGCACTGGGAGTAAAGGGGGAGGGTGGGAGCTGGGAAAGAGACTCCAGGCAGGTGCAAAGGCCATTTATCTGGAGTGGCAGGCTGGTGGGCGAAAGAGAAAGCAGTGTGTCCAGAGGGGAGAAGGACGGAAGGAGGGGAGCCGGGGGAGGGGGGAGGCAGACATCAGATCATGCTGGCCGTGTGGATCACCATAAGGATCTGGTTTTCTGTTAGCTATGTGGCTTTGAGTAACTAACTTAACTGACATTTAGTTTCCTAATATTGTTCCCAACGGGAACAATAACATATGCTTTGTAAAGTTAATGTGAGGATTAAGTGAGATTATACATATTGGGCTTTTAATCTAGTACTGGGTACGTGGGCAACACTTGATGCATGCTGGGTATTACAGAAAACTTAAGGGGAAAGGGAGAAAAATGGACTTGCTTTTGTATTTTCTTTTCAAAGGTTTTAAAGTTTAATATGCTGGCATTTGAACAAACTGTAAGTGAGATTTCTCAATTTCCTCCCCACCAAAAGCAGGGTACTACCCCAATCCTCAATTAATGGAACTTCAGGCATACAAATAAGTTTAGAACCGAACACTTAACATCAGCAAGTCAGAGCTGAATTCCTAATAGATAGCCTGTAACGGGAAAAAATGTCCAGGAGAAATCTACAGATCACAGGAGCTCTTAGGTAGAATAGCACATTACAAATGAGAATGTGGCCACACAGAGCAGGACAGCTTCTATAGAACAGCAATATTGAAAATACAGATATCTTCTCCAATCTCACCTGTTTATGTGAGTCATCCTTCAGACACCTATTTTCAGATGATTCCAGACAACATCACAACGTGATGAAAAATGAAAGCTGGCTGTAGTTGCTGAAACCAAGCTGACTTGGTTGCTATAGAAAAATTTTTCCTAGATGGTCATTTTCTTTTTTCTTTTTTTTTTTTTTGAAAAGTAGGTGAGCATGTGCTAACAGACTAAGGAATATTCTCTAAATTCACATCCACATGATCTGAAATGGCTAAAAATAAGCCGAGGCCCTACACGACGGGCCTTGAGTCTGTATGAGTTTGGAATAACCCTCCCCATGGGGCAAGAGGAGGACAGCGTCTTGTAAGGGGATGTATTCACGATGGACTAGCTTCGTGGAGGGGCAGTTAGCAAAAGCACGGGTCACTTCACGACTGTGATGCCCCCACCATGCTTGCCACTGTGTCAAAATCCCGTCTCCCCTTAAAAAGATAAATCCTACAGCTGCTGTGTCATGAACTCACGCACGAGTCCTTTTGACTTTTCGGCATCGAGCAAATACGCAAAGCTATTATTTTCCGCTGTTTATCCCCTGGTATATTCCGTCTGAGATGATTCTGACTGCCTCCGACACTTAGGGGAGTGAATGGAGTGGAAAATATCCGGCCTCCACTCGTGGAAACCTTGACATGAGATACTGATGATATCACGCAAAGGCACCGCAAATGTGCGCGTTCTCTGGTGTTTTCCCTTTTCGAGCTGTGATCAAGCAAACGTGAGGTTTCTACAGCCACCCAAACAAAAACATCTTTGAGAATTTGAAAGTCTTCCACAAATCAACTTAGATTATCATTCCCACCCCCACCTAAGCTCCTGAACTTCTCTTGCATATTTCTTTCCTGTGCCAAAGCTTATCAACTCTTAGGTCATCTTGATTTGTCAGTAACTGCTTGGATCATAGGGTTGAACCGAAACAGATTGGACAGCAATTTCTTCATTCAGACAAAAAAAAAAAAAGTCTGACGAGAAAGTTCCTTGTGTCTCCCAGTGGAATAGAGTGGCCCACCTTTGCTCATACGTTGTATGTTAGTATTGACTAACTTCTCAAAACAAATGTCTTTTTTTTTTTTTTCAGAAGGGTTGCTACCCGATGGAATTGCTCTGTGCTCTGAACCTTTCATTACAGTGAGTCATACGGCAAGTAATTTTTAAAAACCCTCCCAAGTTTTCTGTTTTGCTATAGATTTGCCAAGAATTCTTTCAGTAAAATAGGAGTTAACAGAGAAAAAAAAAAGGCCTCTTAGTTCTGTGCAGAATAATTAAATTTGTTTAAAAATATACGGTTCTGTGCAAATGTAAGATTCTGTGAAAGACTTGTACTCAGCGTAGACTGGGTCGCACAAGGGTTCGTGGTTATTGGTGGCTCACTGGTTCACGCAGCCACATGTGGCAAGCTGAGTCTTGGGAGGTCAGGAGGGAGACTGGCTAGTGTTAGCCACATCCGGGAACCCACGCCATGACTTCCCGGTCCTGCACAGAAACAGGTTTCCACCACGGGAATGGCAAGGGCTCTTCCAAAGGCAAAAGAAAGACAGGCACTGATGTGGACTTTGATTTTGCTCTCTGTAATTAAAAACCCAATCATCAGGCATGTGAAAGTCAGAGTTTTGACCTTCTGCCAGGTAGGGAAGGAGGGCTTTGAAAGCCGTGATTGGTTTCGTTCTAAGCAAGCCTTATGAAAACGGTTTTTCAAATCAAGTCAGTGCAATTCAAGATTGGGAAACGCGAAAATCACAACGGTATGACTTCTGCAGACGTTACGGTAGCTCCTGCCAGGGTGGTTAATGTTGAACGTGTTCTGGGAGGCACGAGGCTAGGGACAGCGCCACTGGCTATCACCTCACACGAATGGGCAGCCGGCCGGACGGCCGGACGGATGACAGACAGCAGCGGTGAGAGAATCTCTGCGCTCACAACCATCTTGTTCCCGGGACGCAGTGTGCAACAGACCCTTTCGTGCTAGGCCACGGCCCGCTCCTGCACTCCCTTGCACCGGCCCCAGCTTCTGAGCTCCCCAAGGTCGCAGCAGATGTTAAAAACTAAAGTTGAAACCTTTAAGCTGTAATGAAGGAGTTCACAGGGTTCATAATCCCAGTACCCCACCCTGATTCTCCAGCGATCCCGCTGAAATCTTTCAAACAGTCCTCAGCACTAACACGGTGCAGGCAACGCGTGTTGAACACGCCGATCTGCCCATGATTACCCTCGGCTGCTGTAAAACAATCTCACTCCTCGAGTGAATGCAGGCTGCAGCAACAATGGTGTTATTGACTTGTTGCTCCGGCTCTATTTAGTTATTACCCTCGGGGCCACAATCAATAGACTTTGCACCAAGTCAGCCTAATAAATCCCAGGCTCTCACTGGAGGTTTGCCAGGAACGGCAAGAAAATCTATGGCAGGGAAACTCTTAGAGCGCAAAGAGAGAAAGCTGCACTGACAGCTGTATAAATTAATTAACAAGGAACTGTTTATTCTTCTAAAAGATCGGATCGCACATTTATCATCATTGAAGAATTCACAGATAGACTATCGCAAAATTATCTGGCGATCTAAAACACTCCTGCAAATTTGGATGCGCACACAAAAGAGAGACCCGTGTTCTTCAGCAGCTCGTTTCTGTCTTTATTATATTTTCATTTCCTTGACTTACACATTTGCCTAGTTTGCACTAGTTCTGATCAGCCTACCATTTCCAGCTCACTTGGAGAAATGCAGCCTGTCTTCATAATTCTTTAAGCTTATGGCGGAAACAGTCAACACAATGACAATAAAATGTTGATCATTAACGTTGCTGTGCTCCGGGGTTGGTTGTTGTTTTTTTCACCTGCTGTCGGGAATTTGAATCTTGCTTGTAATGCAACAGTGGAGGGAAAAATGCTTTAGGTGATACAAACACTAAAAGGTCATGGAAGTAAATGCCAGGTTATTTCAGATTGTTGTGAAAGAATTCTAGAGTATTCTAGATACCTAATAAGCAACTGGCGTAAAGATTCCGTGGCAAGGATTCTATTGCTTTAAGACACCTTGCGCTAAGCTTGGGTACGAGACAACCTTCTTCCATAGACTGAAAACGAATGCACAAGATCGATGCGGCTCTTGGAGCGTATTTGCTACTGCGGTGGTACCTTCTAGAATCCTTACAGAAAACTTTTCTTTTTTCCCAATTCTGTCTACACTACTATAGAACCTGTAGCTTGATGGGAAAAAAAAAAAGTTTTTTTAAATGGTATGCGATTTCAGTTTTTAAATTCAAGGGTGGGAGTGTTAGAAATGGTCTTTAAACAGAATCACAACATCCAACCTCAAATATCACTCAGCAGATTGGCCAACGCTTGGTGAAAGTCTATTAGCTACAAGGCACTGAAATAGCCATTGACTGGCTGTGACACAGACATCATTGTTCCCAGGCGTGGAAAGCTTATTTCATTGCTTCGGTCTAGCCTGGGATATGTCAGCCCTACTGCATGTTAACACACTCCTGTGAACACAAAAGGGCACAGCAACCCCCTCAAACACGTACCCTTTAACTCCACAGGCCCTCAGGAGGTGGGGCGGGGGAGGGCACCTACATGCGCACACATGAAACCCGTTTTATTGTGGGACTGCTAATTGTGTTGTCCCAATAATTTATTGCCTCTTATAAATGGTTTCCAGGTAATAAGAGTTAATTGACTCAAGAGACTTTCATCCATTGCAATTATCTCCTAATATTGTACATTGGGCTCATGCACCTTCTATTCATCAGGTCAAATGTATCACCTGAATAGATGCATTAAAAAAATGGAACTTGAAGTCATCATCCCAAACTTATTTCTAAATATGCTCACAAAAGGTTGTTCATCCTCTGATGATTTACTACCCTAAGCACAATCTGGCCTTGAGCTTGGAGACTGGTCAGAGCCACCAGAGTTCACCCACTTGACTCCCGTCTCATTTTCTGTGAGAAGACCACGGTTCAGAAGGGTAAGCGGTGGTCCTGGGGAGCCCCTGGACCGTCAGTGGCAGAGGTGGGCCTGGGTCATAGATTCTTGCCATCTTTTTCTTGCATTCTCAAGTTTCAACTGAGACAGAACATAGTTATGAGAAGAACCTTTGACCAAACAGAGATACAGGGGAGCTTTTTCTAGCATTCATGCCTTTGCCTCAGCCCATTTCTGCTTCCCTCTCTCCAGCAAAATAGCTGTGCCCTCATCTCTAGACCTGAACATTCAGCCTCTTTTTGTGACACCTTCTCTAATATCCAACACATTAAAATGTTTCAGTTCCAGCTTCCATGGCCTTAGAGCCCAATGGCATGTGCATTATGTACCTATATCTGTTGCTACTCATTGCCTTGCCTCGGCCAAGTCACTCATTGTCTCTGAGACTAAGATATCTTCTCTCCCAAATGAGAGAGTTGGAGAGAAGATTTCTAAGATTTCCTATCAGCTCTAAGACCTCGGATTTACGCCAAAGGCCACTCATGGGTTTTCATGCCTCATCATGTTTGCATGGTCCTTCTTACTGCTCCCAGTGTCTTCACGTTCACTAGCTCTCTGCTGCCTGCCCCAGGTAAGATGTTCCATCCTGGCAAAGACACTATGCCTTAACCTATGGGCAGAACAGCACTGAAAAGAATTTTGAGCCTGGGGAAAAATCTCAATTCAAGCTCTGAGGATCCCTCTTGGTCCTCTCTTCCAGCATGCAGGCTGTGCTAGATGGGCAGTCATTCACTCTTATGGCTATAGAGTTGTCGTTGTTTTTTTTTCCCCCAATAACCGTGTCTTGCCAGGCACCAGGGGCACTTCTTGCCACACTGAGATGGGCTGAGGCCTGGGCACCTTCCAAGCACACCCTCAGCCAGGTTGAGGTGTGTCTAAGCATCACTTTTTTAAAATGTTTATTTATTTTGGAAGAGAGAGAGAGAGAGAGAGGCAGAGAGAGAGAGGGAGAGGGAGAGGGAGAGAGAGAATCCCAAGCAGGCTCCATGCTTGGCACAGAGCCCAATGCAGGGCTCGATCTAACAACCAAGAGATTATGACCTGAGCCGATATCAAGAGTTGGACACTATCCAACTGGGCTACCCAGGCACCGCAGCATTTTTTTCTTCCATTGTTTAATGCTGTGGGTGGAAGGATGGGGCTAGCATAGGATAGTTTGTGGGGTGGGCTTGCGCCTCTGGAATTTGTTACTGTAGGGGACTGTAGGGTTCTGGCCTCTATGATCTGAAGTAGCAGACGCATAGTTCACTTTTAGCTTGATCCATGGTGGAAAAGGGAGAAGAACGTGATGGGAGCAAGCACACATCCTTTGTGTGGCAACTGGATACCAGGTGCCATGGACTTTTCCGTACAGGGGAATGCTTTTCTTTAACGCATTCAGTAACACTGGAAGGTTGGTATCATTATCCCATTTTAGAGATGAGAAAACTAAGGCTTGGAGAGGTTACGTGACTCATCTAAGGTCACATGCGTGGCCAAGGATCAGCTCCTTGTCTTTTGACAGAAAGGTCAGTCCTTTTTCTATCATGCCTTCCTTCTGTCCCAAAGGCCTGGAGATGGCAGGGAGGTAAGCGACAAGTATAAGTTACGGTGATTAAACCACTACCTAATTGGTTATTTTTACATCCAATTAATAGGCTTACTTTATGAGCTACAGAGTTACACTCTATGGCTTGCAGCCTAGAACTTCTGACAGATAAAGTGGCTCTCCTGCTGTGAAAGTTGACTCTGCCCATCCTGCTCTGATTGGTCAAGGGGCTTTCAAGGTGGACCGGGTTGAGGCGTGTCTTAGTGGATGACCACATCATTCCACAGTTCTTCTTCCTTTAAACACAGTTGTATAATTGGATACCCATATGCAAAACAAACAAACAAAAAAGAGAGAACTGGATCCTTATCTCACACCATATATAAACATTAATTCAAAGATGGATCAAAGACCTAGATGCAAGAGCCAAAACCATAAAGCTCTTGGAAGAAAACACGGGGGTAAATCTTTGTGACCTTGGATTTAGCAATAGATTCCTGGATATGATATCAAAAGCAAAAGAAAAAAAAAAAGACTATACTGCATCAAAATGAAAAACTTTTGTGCTTCAAAGGACACCATAAAAAGATAACTCGCAGAATGGGAGAGAATATTTGTACATCATATAGCTGGTAAGCAACTTGTATCTAGACCTTACAACTCACCAATAAAAAGACAATTAACACAGCCACAAAATGAGAAAAGGATCTGGGTAGACATTTCTGTACAGAAAATATGCAAATAGCCAATAAGCGCATGAGAAGACCATTAGTCATGAGGGGAATGCAAATCCAAACCACAACGAGGTACCACCTCAGACTCATGAGTACGGCTATAATCGAAAAGATAACACCAAGTATTGGTGAGGATATGGAGAGATCACACCTTCACACACCGTTGTGGGAATACAAAATGGCACAGCTGCTTTGGAAAACAGTTTGGCAGGTCCTCAAAAAGTTAAAACAGGAATTACCCTTTGACTCAGCATTCTGCTGCGAGGTTTATGCCCAAGAGAAATGAAAACATATGTCCACACAAAAACTTGTACGTGAATGTTCGCAGCAGCATTAGTCACAATAGCCCAAATGCGGAAAAATCCCAAATGCCCGTCGACTGATGACCCAAATGCTATCAAGGATAAACAGAATGTGACATGTGATGCGGCCATAAAACAGAATGACATACTGACACCCGGTACAGCATGGGCGAACTTGGAAAACACACCGAATGAACGAAGCCAGTCACAAAATATCATATATTATATGACTCCATTTCTATGAAATGTCCAGAATGGTCCATAGAGAAAGTAGATTAGTGGTTGCTTCGGGCTGGGGAATGGTGAGATTAGGGAGTGATGGCTAAAAGTTACGGGGCTTCTTTACGAGGTGACAAAATTGTGGGGATGGTTACACATACCTGTAATGCACAAAAAAACCATTGAATCATGCACTTTACATGGGCGAATGGTAGCGTATGCGAATCATAGCTGAAAAAAAAAAAAACAACCCTTGAAACAAACCAAAACATGACTGTGCCTTAAGTACTGCAATCGGGGGGCAGCTCCTTTGCCGTGTAGCAGCCAAATCCTACCCTCCATCCCTTTCCCTGCTCCAAGGGGCTGCCCCAATGGGGTAGGTATGCCACTCATTTCAGGGGTGTCTTCTCCATGTATCCTTTGAGGATGGAGACAAGGAGCTACATGCTACTTGTTCGGCCCTATGCTAAGTGCTGTGCAGAGATGACCTCATTTAAATCTTACAACTGCTCTCCAAATACATATAGTTCCCATCTCCATTTAGACATGGGGAAATCGAAGGAGTTTAGGTAACCTGTTCAAGGTCACATAGCTAGGAAGTGGCAGCTCCTGGGTTTGAACCTGAGTGCGTGTGACTTCAGAACTGGGCACACGGGGGCCTTGGTTACCTATGCAAATGTGACATCGCCTGGCAAGGGGGCAGCGTGCGTTCACGGAAGCCTCCCCTTCCCTTTGGGGCTTGGGGAACCCCGAAGACCTCTCCATTCTAACCGACCCAAAGTGTTCCCTGGCAGAGCCAGAAACTTCTTTAGAGAGAAGCTAGAAACGTCTTTAGAGAGAAGCCCCATCCATCCCGTTTATTGCTAAAACAAGTTATTTAAAAATGGAGGGGGGTTCGCTTTCCCCAGCTGTTGCAGCTGACGGTTTGAACCCATCTTTACACGTATTTGTTTCTGAAAACCAGTTTGTTTGTGGTTAGGAAAAACATACTCATTGAATTTTAAGGAGTTATTTCTCTAAACATGTGGCAGAAGTAGGATGTTACGAGATTTCACGATGGAATTAATTTTCGTTTCCAGAAACATTTGGAGTTAATTACTCCTGTTCACGAGGCCGCGTCTTTTAGCCAAATTTTTGTTTTCGTGTCAAACCAGAGGACTCGCTATACAATATACGAGTTAACACTTGGATGCAGGGTGCCCATCTCTCGCAGTGTGATCGTAGGCCAGTCACTTGCCTCTCCGGGCACCAGCGTGCTGCCGGAGTCCAGTAACTGTGGAATATACTCGTCAACCACGTAATATGAGTGGTTTGGATCAGATCAGAGGTTGCCAACTGACAGCCCGTGGCCAGATCCCACCTGCCAGATGTGCTGGTTTGGCCGGCTCAGTTTTTAATTACAAAAAAGAAAGCGGGGTTTCTTTTTTTCTTGCCAACATTTACAAACGGGGAGGTCTGTAATCTAAAATTCAGGCATTCTGGAAAACCCAGAAGGTCTGGCCTCAGTAGGCCCACATCACATTCCCCCCCTCCGGCAGTGGAATGGATTCGAAGGCGAAGGTGGATTCGAAGGTGCCATTTCAGCGAGGCACCTACTCTCCCGTTTGCCTCCTCACCTCTGTCCCACCTGTGCTACCTGCCTGGTTCCTAGGGGCAGCTGGGTATGCCCCCCTCTGAACTGAATCTTTTCTCAGGTTCCTGCCTGCTTTTCCAGGCTATGCTCTACGCTCTGTAGTGTTCCAACAGGAAGGTAGAAAGGAGATGAGACACCAGGACCTTGCTATCTACTTCTCCAAATACTACGCAGAACAATGGGATGCACGGATGGGCGCCCATGGCACAAGGCAAGAAAAGCCCCAGTGAGCACCACTTTGGGCCTCACCTTGACACCACACCTGCAGCAGAACCTTCGGAGACACCTGGAGGCCTTTAGCTCTGACCACAGCTCTACCTTGCCCAGGACCTCCAGCTCATGGATGGGTGTGCCTCCAGGTGTAAACGAGGAGGCTGCTGTTGGCTTCTCGCTAATGACGGGAAGACAGGGAAATTCCATGGTTTCAGCTCACGTTCCAAATGGACTTGGATTGCAAGTCAACTCATTTCCTTCCTTAGAGAACTGAAGACAGATCCTGCGAGCGAAACGACAAACCCTCGCCCGACACCATCAGAAGAAGCACACGTCTTTCCATGCACACGAAGTCTTTGCTTCTTCGTTGCAGTGACTTCATAATGAGGCCCCTGAGATGGTCGCACCCTGCACGGGGCACAGGCAAGGCCCTGTGTTCTGTATTCTAAAGTCAGCAGGGCTGCGGGGGTGATCTGGGTTTTCATCTGGCTTGTGGATATAATTAATTGCCAGTTTCAGCTCTCCCGACTTCACACAGAAATTATTTGGAGTGTGCATGTTATTTCTTTTTTCTAGCCCTCCCAGCTTTTCTTCTAAGAAATGAGTAATTGTCAGTCCTACAAGGCCAGAATTACTTCCTAATGTGATTTTTTAAAACTTCTTATTTTGAAATAATTCCAAACTTAACAGGAAAGTTGCAAGAATAATCAAATGAGCTCCTATACGCTTCACTGAGATTTCCTGATTGTTATTATGTGGCCCCATAAGCTTTACCATTTTCTCTCTCTCTGCACATATGCATATTTCATTGGGGACCACTGGAGAGTCAGCTGCGGACGTCATGCCCCTTTACATTACCAGAACACATTTACCAAAATCAGGAAATTTAACAATGATATAATGCTAACATCGAATCGACAGCCTGCATTCTAATTCTGCCACCTGTCCCAATAATGTCCTTTATGGCTCCCCTGCTACCCTTGTCCCTGCACCAGGACTCAGTCTAGGGTGGTGCACTGCATTTAGATGTCTAGTTTTCACGTCCCTTTGATCTCCTTGAATCTGAAATCCTAAATGTGGCTTTAAAGATGTCTTCTCTATGGCACCAGAGAATCAGAACACAGAGAGGTGGGCGGTGGAAACATGCAAGAAAAGAAAAAAAACTCCCCAAATGTAACGGCAAACCGGTCAGTGGGGGAAGACTGAACGCTCTCTTAGGCTTTAGCAGTTGCCCAGGAATTGTGTTACATGGTTAAAGTCGACAGGGCACTTGCCAAGTTAAGAGTCTTCCATTTTGGTCGTATGCTTTCTTCCAGAGACAACTGCCACGTCCCGCACTAATCGCCCTGAAGTCTCTCCCGATAAAGCACTCTGTGGAGCCTAATTACATTTCCAGGGTGACGGAGCAGCTACCCCCCCAGCCCTGTGTCTCACAAAGCATCTAAATCATGCCATTATACCACAACAATGGATTCTCACACTCGTCATGCAATTTGTTTTAATTATGTAAATCACTTCATCCTCTTTTCAAATATCTGCGGGGAGCTGTAAGCCACCGCAGGTCAAAATAGGATGTGGAACATGAGAGCTAGGGACAGAGAGAAGCCGAGGGACTCCTGGCATGGTCCTGGTGGTCACCCATCATACAATGCTGGGGCACCGAAATCCCAGAAAAGGTATCGAGATGTGAGGGGGAAGCGATGCGGAGTCCCCCTTCGGGGACAACGGTACCTCGCAGCACGTGGTGATGCATTTTATCTGCGATCTGGGGGACAGCAGGACCCCAACAGATGCCATGTCTTCATTCCACCACACATTCTGCAGCTGCCCCATCCACTGCTGCTGAGCCCGATCCAGTGACAAGAGAACCGGGCGTCACCCAAGCGCTGGAAAAGTCACCCTCTCCAAGGTGCCTAGTGATAAGACTGGTCCCTGGGTGCCCAGGACATCCTGGGTTTTACACCATCTAACCATGTCTTGTATGGACGTAGTGTTTAAAATAAGTAGGTTAAATGTCCCCCTGATTTTCAAACAATTTTTTAAATTCCTATGTTTTCATTGTAACTAAGAAAAGCGGGAGAATACGGAGCAACAGGAAGAGAGGAAGGAAGGGAGGGAGGGAGGAAGGCAGGCAGGCAGGCTGGCTCCCTCAGTTGAGTACCTTGAAACAAACGCATTTAACCTTAAACGGTATTTGCTCCCATTGTTCCAGCACATTCTACGCTGTTGTTATTAGTTTATGCCTCCTTGCTCTCAGGACTAGGACAAATATATCTTGTATAACACACTAGAAGGTTTCTCCACTGTGCTTTGAATCTGACAGCTTGCACTGCACATTCAGCCCTGAATAGGCACTTGCTTCCTTTTAGGCACTGAGTCTGCAGGTAGGGTTTGTTGTCCCCACATAAAGGCAGGATAGCCAAATGGCTAAGAGTATGGGTTCTGTGGTCAGACCATCCGGATTCAGATCCCCAAATACCCTCTTACTAGTTGTATGACTTTGGGCCTTGGGTTTACCATCTGTAACAGGACAGGAGTACTTACCCCAAAGGTTGTGAGAATTAAAATAACACATATAAAAAAGTTGAGCACAGTACCTGGCAGATTGTAACATTCAGTGAATACTATGATTATTATGACAACACGGTTTGAAAAGTCAGTTTTGAGCCACAGATTAAGAAGCTGATAGATTTCCCTTTTAAAGGATAAAACTTCAAAAAATAAATAAATAAAGGATAAAACTTCATACTGGAAAACAGTAGTTTTCAAGCTCTGTTTTGAAGGCTATGTAATACATATGGAGCAAGATTTAAAGAACTAATAACACCTGAATGCGATATTGTTATTTCTTTTTCACTAAACCACAAGTGGTGGGAATCTTGTCCTGTTTCCTTTTTCTCTTCATGGCTTCAAGAAAAGAAAATCCTTGGTTCCATCTCGTTTAATTTAACTGCCACTAATCCAGTCTCACGGCATCTTTTTTTTTTTTAATGTTTATTTATATTTGAGGGAGACAGAGACAGAGTGCAAGTGGGGGAGGGGCAGAGGGACAGAGAAACGCAGACTCAGAAGCAGGCTCCAGGCTCTGAGCTGTCAGCACAGAACCCGACGTGGGGCTCGAACTCAGGAACCTTGGGATCGTGACCTGAGCCGGAGTCGGATGCTTAACCGACTGAGCCACCCAGGTGCCCCCCAGTCTCACAGCATCTTAAAACACTTACACCTACTTAGAATATCTATGTTATCTTAAGTTTCTTTTTCCCAAAGGAAAAAGTTAATGAAGAGGCATACAGGACATATTTTCCAGGATCCTTTATTGAAAGCCATCACTCTCCTTCCTCGTTAGAACAGGGATCAAGTGAGAGGTTTGAGCACTTTCTGCTAATCTGAAGTTGGCATTTTTCTCCCCTCTTTGAAGGACGCCAACACTTTCTTCTTTCCAAAGGGAATCTGGGTGCTGGTTTTCCTGCTGCTATTATTTGAATGCAACGGTTTCCTCTCTGGGTGAGGCTGCCTGGAACAACCAGCAGGTAAGAATCAGATACCAATCGCTTACAGAGACAGCCTCTTTCTAACCACCAGGTCTAAACGTGTATTTGAACCTAAGTTTATAAACCAGCTTTTACTGGAATTTAGTGAGGCTGATAAACAGAGATGTCAAGTAATTCTGTAATAATAATGTTTATCTTCGAGAGCACTAGTTTTTCATTATTTATGTAGAGTGCACACGCTTGATGCATGGCCTACAGTCATTTGTTAACTTCAATTTTTGTTGCTTTCTACAAAACAACTTTATTGCCCAAGGTTTCCTTTCATGCTTAACCTGCGCGGTCGTGTGCCAGCTTTCTGTAACGTGTTCTACGACATCTGTGTGGTCTGACCCTGGCTCCCAGTTCTGCCCGCACACCTCCTACTCGCTTCCTTCTCTTGCCTCTCCAGACACACTGGCCTAATGCTCCTCGATCTCTGCATACCACCTCCCACCACAGGGCTCTTGCATAAGCTGTTTTGTATGACAGGAGCATCTAGGTTAACGCCTTTACATCTCAGCTCAAGCACTGCTTCCTCAGGAAACCTGCCGGGGACGCCCTGTTCAGGTGAAGTCTCTAGAAGAGAGGTTCTCCAGATGTGGTCTCTGGACCAGTGTCATCAGTTCCAGCTGGGGTCTTGTGAGACATGCAAATTCTCGAGGCACCTGGTGGGGGGGCGGGGCTCAGTCCGTTAAGTGCTGGTTTTGGCTCAGGTTATTACCTTGTGGTTCGTGAGCTCGAGCCCCATATTGGGCTCTGTGCTGGCGGTGTGGAGCCTGCTAGGGATCCGCTCTCCGCCCCTCCCGCTCGCTCTCTGCCTCTGTCTCTATCTCTCTCGAAAATAAACATGAGAAAAAAAAGGCACATTCTCAGGCTCACCTCAGACCTACTGAATCAGAAACTCTGGGGTTACGGAGCCACACAGCCATCTGTGTTTTACAAGTCCTTCAGGCGATACTGCGTGGGAGCCATGGCAAATCCATTCTCACACGCGTGTGATTATTCGGTTAACGTCTGTTCCCCCACCGCGCAGAGGGCACGGACTGTGTCTTTTTTGCTCCCCACTGTTTCCCCAGCACCAGGCTGTGCTCTGTGCATAGCAGGTGCTCAGTAAGTATTTTTCTACCAAGAAAGCATAAGCAGATGTAACCGCTGAAAGGACAAATATTGTAGTGGGCGATACGTGTTGAAGACATAAACAGGTGTTTTTAAAAAGAAGAAACAGGGGCGCCTGGGTGACTCAGTCGGTTGAGCGTCCGACTTCGGCTCAGGTCACGATCTCGCGGTCCGTGAGTTCGAGCCCCGCATCGGGCCCCTGTGCTGACAGCTCAGAGCCCGGAGCCTGTTTCGGATTCTGTGTCTCCCTCTCTCTGACCCTCCCCCATTCATGCTCTGTCTCTCTCTGTCTCAAAAATAAATAAACGTTAAAAAAAAAAAAGAAGAAGAAGAAGAAACAGAAGGGGCAAGTATTTTCACATGTTCAGTGTCATCCAGGAAGCGAAGAGACTGGTCAAGCAATGTGATGCCGTTTCCCCCACCCCCGCCTACCAAGTTAGGGAAGGTGAAAGGGAGTTAGAATACCAGCCAGGACATGGGAATAAGTGTTGTGGCACGAATGTACATCTATGCAGCTTTTCTGGACTGCAGTTTGGCATCATTCTGAAAGTTGAAAATGGCCCAGCAACACTTGGTCAATAACTCTATGGAAGCAGAACCTAGGTACACAGGTATACGGGTGGATGAGAGTATACACTGTAACACTGTCAGGATAATTTTGGAATAATGCAAATGTTCCTCAAGTAGGCATTTGTATATGCAAACTGTGGTGCATTCAAAACTCCAAATGCTATGCAACTGATACAAATGATGATGTTGAGGGGCGCCCGGGTGGTTCAGTCAGTTAAGCATCTGACTTCGGCTCAGGTCATGATCTCACGGTTCGTGAGTTCGAGCCCCGCGTCGGGCTCTGTGCTGATGGCTCGGAGCCTGGAGCCCGCTTTGGATTCTGTGTCTCCCTCTCTCTCTGCCCCACCCCTGCGTGTACCCTGTCTCTCTCTGTCTCTCAAAAATGAATAAACGTTAAAAAATATTAAAAAAAACGATGATGTTGAGATGAACTAATTGATGTGGGGCAATGATGACCACGATATTTAGTAAAATGAAAAAAGCTCATGTAATTAAAAATGTGTATCTATGTAAGTATCCTGAGGAAAATGTCTAGGCATACATCCAGCAGAAAGTTTTTAATAGTGTGATTATAAGTGATCTTTATTTTCTTCGCAGTGTCCTATAGTTTTCAAATTTTTAAATACATTACTGAATATAATAAAAAAACTTAAAAGAGAACATTTTATTTTATTTTTTAAATTGTTTTAATACTTAATTTAATTTTTTTTTTGTTTTATGATGATGATTATTTTTCAGAGAGCACGAGCAGTAGAGGGAGAGAGAATCTTTAAAAAAAATTTTTTTTAACGTTTTTATTTATTTTTGAGACAGAGAGAGACAGAGCGTGAGCAGGGGAGGGGCAGAGAGAGAGGGAGACACAGAATCCGAGGCAGGCTCCAGGCTCTGAGCCATCAGCCCAGAGCCCAACGCGGGGCTCAAACTCACGGACCGCGAGATGGTGACCTGAGCTGAAGTCGGACGCTTAACCGACTGAGCCACCCAGGCGCCCCGAGGGAGAGAGAATCTTAAGCAGGCTCCACGCCCAGCACAGAGCCTGACGTGGGGCTCTATCTCAACACCCTGAGATCGTGACCGGAGCTGAAATCAAGAGCCTGACGCTTCACTGATTGAACCACCGAGGTGCCCCAAAATAGAACAGAATAAACACCGACTTCAGCGTAAGCAAGATAGAACCAGGAAGGAAAAGCAAGATAGAACTAGGTTGTTTTTTTTAAAACAACCAGCTAAAGGTAATTCTCAAACTATGACTCTTCTGCCTCATTCACTGTTCTGGATTAACCACGTCACAAGACCTCTCCGTTCCTACAGACAATCACGAGTTGCCTACAGCTGGCTACAACGACGGACACATCAAATACTAGACGCACTGATTGGGAATAAATAGCTGGTGACCAACAAGCACACATGCACGCTGAGTCCAAGAATTTCTGGCACGGAAGAGGAACAATCCCTAACCTTAACTAAGAATTCCGGAGGGTGCCGTATCCACGAGGGGGTGAGCACTGGTCCCTCGCGCCGCACGTTGGCATCAGCCTGCGGGGAATGTCTGAATGTCCAGCAGTGGTGGAGACAATGTTATTGTTGCCTTTTGCGACCCTTCCTTCCGTCTTTCCCTTTTTCTCTCCCAAGAGAACTTGATACAATGCTCCAAAGTCCCACAATCAGTGAAGCAGTGAGACTGATGGCAGTGGGACTAACTGCCATCCAGAACATTAAATTCACTCCTCCAAAGCTACACGGACAAGCTTGCAGGAAAAGTGGCAAGAACTCAAGAAAACCCATCACCTCACTGCAGGTGGAGCGTGTAAAATTGCGCTTGGACATGAGACTTGTAGCAAAGGCCACTGGTACCAAGTCAACCAGGAGGCCACCTGCTCAGCCATTCATTCTCTACTAACCAAAGTGGCACCGCTAATGGGTTTCTGAGCCCTGTCCCTATGCCAAGTGGCAGGCAGTGTCTGGGTACAGAGTTTTCAGTGCCCGAGGGCAGGGGCGTTGGCTAATGAAAAACATCCTCTGGATGTGGCTCTCAATTCTTTTTTTTAAAACTAGCCTTCCCCTGGATCTTTTGGTTGTGATGAGCTGGACCAGTGATATTTAAATGTCTTGATCCATTACCTGTGTGTGAGGAGTGGTCCTGAAATTTCAAGGGCACTGCTGTCCAGGCCTGGCATTTCCATCAATTCTGGGGGCGGCCGGCAGTGAAAAGAAGCCCTGTTTTCAACTACGAACGTTCATTTTCAGCCAGTGGTGGCCTCATACTCATCAACTCTTTTCCAAGTAGATATTAATGAGAAATTCGTATACTGAGAGCTAATGATTGCATATCCTTTGCATAATTACAATGACCTGAAGCGCTTTCAAAATGCCAAATTAGCTGACTACAATCAGTCCTGTTCAAGTTATAAATCCTAATTCAAATCTCCTGCCCCAATACACTTGCAAAACCTAACTATATTTAAAGATGGATTTAGAGAGCTCAAAAAGCACTCAGTGCCTAATACAGGGCCAAAGTCACTTCGAATTCACTTTTAGAAGCCTTCACTATGGCTCCCATTCCAATTTATAGGAACCTCTCTTTGTTTGTCTTCCTGTTTCTGGATTGTTACCTCCTTTCCATTTCAGAAAATTAAAAAAAAGAAAAGCTCTCCGTCTAGTTTTGTCTAACTTCACCCCTGATTTCACTTTCTTGTTCTTTTTTTTTTTTTCTCCACTTTCTTATTCTTTTTTTTTTTGCCTCTACCATTTATACCTTGCAGCCATGGAGGTGCGTGGAGAACAATGGCTGCAGCGTGACCGGCTCTCGCATGCCGTGTGAGCGAAGCCGCAGACATTGTACCTGCAACCCTTAAACAGACGAATGACACCTACGGCATCCATCACATCCATGGCTGGCCACCACCTAGCTAAAATCACATAGCCACCCGACACCAAAACTTTCTGATCCGTGTTATTTACCAGAAACTTTAGATAACATCTAGCAAGTTAAACTGTAATGTACCTAGTGCAACAACCATCAAAGAAGAGCCATTTAACTTTTGCGGGGAGGACAACAGGAGAAAACCTAATACTGTATAGGGCCACAGTAAATCAATACATTATAAAAAAATTCTTTATTGAGATCACAGAGTAGATACCCAGAAAATGAAGTAAGATAGTTTCTTATTGCACGAATGAAATTGTTACATGTATACAGATACACACATATAAAGAGATATATACATATATCCATCTAACAGATTTAATTCATATAAATGGAGAGAGAGAGAGAGAGAAGGAGGGGGGGAGGGAGTGGGGGAAGGCACAGAGAGGCCATCAATGGTAATAAATACAGCAACAGAATCAACAATTTCAAGACTCAATTGTGTAGGATCGAACTTATTTTTCTAGCTTATAGGATTAAAACTGGATTTCAACCTAGAGGTAACACATTGCATTGACATTAAGAATAATGTCAGGCTGTGTAAATATTTTTTTAAAAGAATACGTGGCATTATTAGCTAGAGTAAGACATAACTGTTATGTTTAAGGAAAGAAAGCCTTTATTTGTTCCCTATACAATCATAACTCAATCAACCAAACAAGGCTTCCCCCGTCCCCCCCAACCTCAAGTCTCCATTATAATGGCAGTTTTGTGTAAGCTCCTTGTTTGTACAAAAGCCTGACGATATAGTCTTGAGGGGTAATCCTAAAGCTGTTAGACCGAAATTAAAACAAATCTTACCGGTAGATCTGGGTTTTAAAGACAGCTCTGTTTAAGAGGGCCATGCTGATTATAGCAGAAGATAAGCCCCACACAATCTAAGAGTGATCACTTGAGCAAACACGGGCATGGTATTGTGATTTTCTAGTTTTTCGCCCTGCAGAAGAGCAAAGATCTCACAAGTACTTTCTCTAAAAAAAAAAAAGCAGATTCCTCAAGACTTACAGTCATGGCATGCATTAGCCTGAGTAAGTTGACTTTATCTTTTTCTTTGACTTTAAAAAAAAAAAAAAAAAGACAAATTAATGCTCACGTGTACAATTGGGCCATGTATCACTAAAATAGAGCCGGGCTGACAAGGAAGGGCATTCTCTATGTCTGCATTCTTAAATCAAATGGGAACTTCATCACTGTTATGGATCAGCAAACCTCTGGATCGTTTCCAACTTTTTAGTTTTTCTTAAAATAAAATCTCCTAACTGTCCCCGCTCCAACTCGCACATACCAGTAATCAACACGCCATTGATACCCTGCATTGTGATGGTCTTACCACCACCTGTTGAAATTTTAGAGGGAACTCTTTAAACACTGTAAAGCATCTACTTCTACCTCCCTAGGTTCTAGTTCTTCACACAGCCTTCTGTGTAATTTTCCTTGTTGGTCTCTTCACAATCCCTCTTCTTTATTCCTGCCTCTTTTCAACCCAGCCTTAGAAGGCTCCTGTATTCCCCGTGCTACTTTTCACACGCCATCTCTCGGAAGAACATTTTTGTTTGTTTTGCGTGAGTACGGCATCCACGTTCCATTGCCAGGCACTTCGAGAGTATCGGGGGTAGGGCAGACCCTGGAGATGCACCCCGAGCCTTCTGACCTGGGCGGCCCTGGTGTCGGGACAGTGAGGACACATGGGGCCATTAGTGGCGATCGGAGTGCGGGGGCGGGGGTGGACGGGGACAGGTGGGGGCTTCCGTGGGAGTAGAGCAGCGGGCAGTTCCTTTGAATCTGCTTCTTGGACCAATAAAACAAAATTCCTTCATACTTTGTGTAGGTGTTACGGTTGACTGGGAGGATTCCCTGAATTCAAATGGCTCTTTGCAAGCTTGAGCCTGGAGAAAAGAAGCCTTTTTGAGAAGTGTTTTGCAGTTGAACTGGGCCCGTTGTCTGTTTCCGACAGAAATACTTTCTAACCCAGCGTCACTAAATGTTGGTTCAGCAGGGCATGTGAACGAACTTAATACACTAGGGAAAATAAGAAATGGATTTTATTAAGTTTATTAGCAGCTAAAAACACGATACTTCAACAGTGGGAGGAAAGCGATCCACCCACACAATTTGAGAGGAATGAACATTTGGCTTTAACTACAGCTAATATGTGAAACCTAAAACCTAGTTTTCCGTCTAAAGACCTTTGGGGTCCATTTTTACACTACCTTGATCAAACCAGGAATTAAAGTTCCAGCTAGCTCCTCCAGTCCTGGAGGGTACTGGTGTTTCTCCAGTCACACCTCTTCACGTCAGCGTTTCCTCAGGCTTATCTTTCCCTCCACCTTAGCTTAGCTTGGCTCCCAACCAGGGATGCATTTCTACCAATCAGATGCCATGGCGCCCCTCTTGTGCCAGGAGGCCGAGGGAAGCGGAGCGGGCCCCGGCGGAAGGCATGGCCGCAGTCACCGCGGGAGGCTTGCGGGGTCGCTGGTCTCGGAGGCCACTTGGCAAAACGGAGCCTCGGCCGAAACGAAAAGCTAAGGAAGGAGGCCTACGCGCCGCTCACGTTTTAAAGAAGAATGACACGCGTGGAGAGTGAGAACAGCTACCAAAAACATTCCTGGGAGACTGGTCTTGGGTTGGGCTCAGCACCTCCGTCTTCCGTCTCCACTTCATCCTCACAGCCCCTCTCGGAAGGATGTCCCATGACCACCCTTCTTTCACAGGCGAGGAAACAGCCTCAGTGAGCGAAGTGACCTGCCCAAGGCCAGACGGTGGTGAACGGTGTGGCCACGGTGTGCCCCGAGCCCTTGCTCTTGCCACTGTGCGCCCAGCATCACGACGGCAGCCTGCACCTGCTCTTGTGTCTTTGGCTCTGGGACCCCCCTGCACTGGAATCATCTAGATGCCTGTTTCCAAGATTCAGATTCCTGGACCTTGCCCCACGGGTTTTGATTTAGCGGGTCTGGAAGGGGGTCCAGGAATCGGGTCTTTTAAACGTGCACCCCAGGTGATTCTGAAGCAGAGAAATGTTTGCGGATTACTGAACTGGAGATATAATGTAGATGCGGGTGATGGAGGAGGCTGCCAGCCAATGGGAAACAGGGGCATCCTTACGGATGCCCGGAAGAAAATGCAAGCTGGGGTTTCGAGACAGTCCACAGTAATACAAGACTCTGAAACACTGGACCACCCTACCTTCTCCACGAGTCTTCCTGTTGTGCTGAGCCCCCGGGAGCTCCTTGTTCTCCAGATTTATTCAGCACCACCGTGCGGGTCCCCTACTTTGTATCGTGTAGCTTTCCTTTATTTTATAGGTGGTTGTTGCATAAATGCTATTTGCACCCAACTGTGGGCATAGGAAATGTGACATTTCTTAACATACAAAGATGCTCAGGGCAATATTATTTATAATGGTGAAAAACTAAACAAACAAAATGTCCAGCAAGAGAAGATTAAACTGTGCAGACATTTTAAGCAATGGTTTGAAACATATTCAATGGTATGGAAAACGTTCAAGTGGAAAAAGCAAAAAAATAATCCTATTTATATAATTTTGCAAAAGCCCAAAATAAAAGCAAAATATTGGAGGAAAATATATCTAAATATCAGAGTGGGTATCTTTCAGTGGTCAGACTACAGCTGATTTTAATTTTCTTTTTATATTATTCTGTATGTGACTCACTTTCATCAAGAAACATTATTTTCATATTGAAAATGCCGCTAAAAAATAACAGCAGCAAAGAAAGAGAGTAAGTGAAAGCGAAAGAGACACTGCTTTTCCTGAAGGAACTTAAAATGCATTGCGGGAAAGGAGCAAGTCATGTATGGAGTAGTGACCCCTACCCCGTGCCCCCACCGGACCTTGACCTTCCCCTGCCAGCATCGGTCGTGTAATGATTCTGCCTTACGGAAGTTGTGCCTGCCTGACGGCCCCTCTGTGAGATGGTGAGGGCGGCGGCCGTGTCCTCCTCGGTCACTCCTGTACCCACAGTTCCGGCAGAGCCCCCCCCCACATGGCTGCCTCCCCATACATATTTCTTTTTGCGTAACGAATGGATGACTGCGTCTCACCTCCCCAGTTAGGCTAACGGTGCCTGGAGGGCAGGGCTCACGTCATATATACTATTTCTGAATTTGCCCCAAACACCAGTGTTGGGCATATAGTAGGTGCTTAATAAAGACTTGTTTGTCTGATGGGGACTGCCCCGAAAGGAAGCATGCCCGCTGAGAGGAGCCAGCCTCCTGAATGCCTCTCCCAGAGTTCAGGCGCCACTCCAGGGTGAGTGGAAGCCAGCCTGCCTAACTAAGTGCCGCGTGGAACTGAAAAGCAGATTTTGTTTGCTGGGAGAAGCCCAGCGAACGAGGGCGCCCCGGATCTTTATCTGCAAAAGCAGTCATGCCTTAACACACTGCTCCACCCTACCCCTTTTGGAAAAAGATTGATAAGCATAATGATGATGTTTTAATGAGCTTAATTGCACATTCCTTATGTTCTTGCAGAATTGCCAACCAGCTACTTCAACATCCAGCAGTTTACTTGTAATAACTTTCCCCCTTTCTCTATGCCAGGGAGCATAATTATTCCTGTGGTAATCCTGTAGTTCGGCTCGCTCGCTCTCGATCTCTCTCTCTCTGCCCGCCCCCCCCCCCCCCCCCGTCCCCTCCCCTCCCTCTCACTTTTTCTTGCTGCTTTTTCCCTTTCTGGGAATTACTCTAAATGGGTATCTTTGAAAGGAGGGTGGCAGGCTGCTTTTGGTACAGTACTTACCAAGAACCCTTTCATCAAAGAGGCCCTTGTGAGCATGCTCTGGACGCGAGCCAATCAGATCATCTCCCTGTCTGTTTCTGCAGCCGACCTGACCCTGGTATGCAAGTCAAGCCCGGTCTGCAGACAGGCTGACTGCAGTCCTAGGCCAACCTGTCTTAGCTGACTGCAAAAATGCTGAAGGGAAAATTACCTGTTTGGCTCCAGACGGAATTAACATTTTTTTAATATATACACACAAGGATGTTTATTATTTTTTGTTTAAAAGCGTTTGCCTATCTAATATATTCATTAATGTTATCTGGTCAGTACTTGAAACATTTTGAAATATGTGCAAATGCAATAAGGCTACAAGGCCTGGAGGCAAAATAAGATGAATTTTCCAATTAAATGACAGAAAAACTGTTTGGGGATTAACGGATGGCAGTTCCGTAATCTGTTTATGGGCGCTGCTCTGTGCAGGGACACTCCGTCCACCTGCAGACCCCGGTGGGCTACAAGGGCCTGGATGCCAGGCCCTCCGACCCCCGCGCTCTCCTTCACACCGCAGTCTGCCGCGAACCAAGTACGGAAGGCAGCCAGCGCGGCCCCAGCCTTGGCAGACGCCGGCCCCTTCCCGAGCAGCGTGGGGCTCCGCTCACCTGCCCGGAGTCCCTTTCCCAAACAGACACCTTCCTGTCATGGTTGCTAAAGATACGGTGCAGAATTTGAAGCAAACGTATCTTCTGTGCAAAGTCCCAGAAACCCTGGCCTCCCAGATCATCTTACGAACACATTTTGACATTTCTAGACAATTCCAGAAAAAAGGTCACAACTGAGAACTATATTTTATAGTTCAGGAAAAAAGTACTAACACATTTCTTCCTTCCTGGACTCATTCTAGAGTGCTGCCTTCTTCTTCTACTGAGAACCCAGGTTTGTAGGGGACACACCTGCACCCTGAGCACTGGCCCAGCGGCCAACGCTCGGAGATAGATAAGGGAGAACTTTTGCCCTCAAGGAGAGGGGCTGGCCATCTCTCCCCCTGGTATCTGCGGGGTTATTTTGGATGCTTAAGGAATAATTACAATTTTATGGCACTAACGTGATACCAGTGGCACGATATACAGGTGACAGAATTATTGTGCCACGTGATTTTTCTTTGTGCTTTTCAGAACTTTCCAAAATTTCAACGGCGAACTTACTTTTGTAGAGACTTCTTGGGAGCACTGAACAGGCACATTCCTGAATTACATGGAGTCGACTCAGGGACAATAGGCCAGGCAACATCCAGTAGTGGTAGAAGGGGGTCTGAATCAGAAGGGGGGAATTTTAATGAGCAGGGCAGCTTGAGAGTCACAGCTGGCTGGGCTAAGTTCCTGGAGTGTTAAATCAAGTAATAACAAAAATATGACTGTGTTTTACATATGAGATTTCATAACTTCCTGAGAAGTAAACAGTCCCTTCCCCCTTGGTTGTTCCCTCCTAAGGAATGTCTACGTTCTTGCCTTTGGCTCAAATTTTCCCAAAGTTTTCTTTGTCTACACAGAAGTGCAATGCCCCAAACAGAATGCCGGCCCTATTTTCTCTGTTGGTCCAGCTTGCACATTCATATAATAACAGGGCTTCATCAAGTGGCAGAACGATGCTCCATCGTTCCCTGGCTCCTAGATTCCCACCTGTGCTATGGACAGAATTCTTGTTACGGCTTCAGTCCTGGGAAGGACGCATGGAAATTCTCTGATGGTTTGATTCATTCTGACCTAAGGGGTTTCTTCCTGGAAGGGCTTTCTCCCTCTTTTACAATCCCCAGGAAGTCATGGATATAGGCTCAAATTGAAGCCTTCCCATCCGTAAGAGAAAGAAATACCAAATTATTTTCATATAGATATATTCACAGTGAAAATTCCCACTCGTTCCTGGCTACTTCAAGTGTGGGTAGGTAGAACATAAATCTGGGCGGGGGGGGGGGGTCTATTTTTGCCCTGCACAGTCTCTTGCCCCATACCAAGGGAAAATAGGTAATTTTCATGACCAAATTATATTTCTAAATGACTAAGGAAAAAACTGATGGAAAAAATTCCTTGCAAACAGTGCATGGCATGCTATGAAACTATTAGATAAGAGTAATTATAGGTTTTGTCTCAACAGCAAACAATTGCTCTGGAGGGAAAATGCTTGCTTTTTAAGTGGAATAAACTCTTTCTAGGATTTGCCTACTATCTACCATTCTGAGAACAGTAACTCTGAAAAAACAAACAAACAAACAAACAAACAAACAAACAAACAAACAAAAACCAAAACCAAACCAACATCAACCCACCACATTCCTGTTCCAAAGTTGAGAAAAGTGACTTGGGATATCTGTGCTTCTGGTTATGGGATTAAGGGCTGTATTATTATTATCATATTTAAAAAAGTGAAGATTCTTGGTTACTTTTCTCACGTATATAAACCTGGTGAGGGAATTCTCTTTGTAAATATAAGTTGTATAAGTCTAACAGATGATAATACATTTTAGTTTGTATATGTGATTAAGTAGAATGTCTATATATTGCTATCTTCTTAGGCAGTATCTATTTTCTCTAGCTTACTTTTTTAAAAGGTGATTTTTTTCTAATGTACAACTAAATTAGATCCAATTTATAAGAAACCTTCCGTAAGACACATGGACAAAATCAGGGGAAAAAATCCTTTTTCAGGCCACATGTCTTATTGATTTGTAGAATATGGTTTTACTGTCCACAAACTATAGATCTTTATCATACAAGAAAAGGAGGCTAAGAAGGGAAAAAAAAAAGTCCCTGTAAGTGAAACGAAGGACCAAAAAGAATCCTGTACTATACGCAAACCCCATAACTCCCACGAAATGGATTTGAAGCAGGTAAACAGCAGAACACCAACCAGGCACCACAGCTCTTGCCCCCCCCCCCCCCCCCCCCCGCGGATTCACTAATACTGGCGTGGGATAGCTCCCTACAGAAAACAATCCATTGTTTACTATGTGGAGGAGGTGTTCACCTAAAGCAAGCAGGATGCCACAGCAGGGGCGAAATAACAGTTTGCCGGGTATTTTTCCAAAGTATATTCCCACCGAGGGAGAACCATACCTTCGGCATTTTCCAAGATTTATCAAACAGCGTGAAGGTCAGAAGGTACTAGAGCAAACCAGAAACGCACTGGAAGAGCTCGGCCGGTTACTCTTTCAGCAACTGCAGCTGGTAAGATGGTGACCTCTCTGTAATTAGGGTATTAACTTGGCTTCAGAGTAGTCAACAGTGTAATTAAGAAGCACAAACCAGGAAGGGACACAGGAGAGGAACAGAAGACAAAACGGAGTCCGTGTGATGACAAAGGAGGAGACTCTGGTTGGAACCAGGCTGGGTCAGCCCCGTAGCTTCTGACCATGGCTTTCAGCACAGCTCAATGGGCAGGAGTTGGCAATTAACACCTGCAGCCTCCTCATAACTGTACTCTATGGCTTTTCTGTACCCGTTTCCAATTCATGGTTATTTACATTACCTGTGAATAATGGTAATTGTTGTGTCTGCATTATGACTTTGGTTCTTCTCAACCTGAGAAGAGAGGCCTGTCTTCTGAGTTCTGAGTTAAAAGACCTCTTTAGCTGCAGTTAAGGAGATGTAACCTGATAATGGCTACAGGTAAGTTCCAGCCATTACGGAATACTGCTGAGCCTCTGCCTACCCTACTGACTTGACAACTCATCATTGAGTAAAGGAAGGATGGGATGCCACCTGCAAGGGTTGAAATATCTTAAAATGACCCCAACCAATGAGATATAGATCAATATAACCAATGAGAGTAGATAGCAACGCCTCACCTTTGCAGGTGTGTGGTATTAAATTTATCCTTTACTGTGGCTTGCGTTTTGCACCGTTCGGTAAGTGTGATCTCTAGGATGGCGCTTGGGAGTCCCAGACATTTCTTCATTTTAATGGACACATGGACAATGTTAGACCTTTTATTGATCCTATGCACAAAGGTGACTGTAATTACCTCCAATGAGACTATAAATTTTAGAAGAAAAGGACAATATCTTAAATGACGTCTTAAATGCTCTCCCATCATGCCTAACAGGGCCTGAATACAGTTCATTTTACAACTGCCCCTCCTTTTCTCCCAGGATCATCTGAAGAGAAGACAACACCTCTAACTGCCTTTTGAGTTATTTAGAAGAGAATGTTGTGTCAAATCCAAGGAATGCTATGATTTCTATGCTTCCACAAAGACTTTTATTGGATTCACAGGGATACTTAACATGTGTTCCTCTGCCCCTCTCACTACATATCAATATGTCTTTTCATCTCTTAAAATGTTTTTAATATTCTCTCAAGACGCACACTTCACTGCCACACATAAAATTGCTTAATGCTAATAAAACTGCAAAAGGCTTTGCCCTAACAATTCCAATCATACTATTAAATGTAATTAATGAAATAGGAGATGAAAGAAATAGTTCCCAGAATTCAACCTAGGTGTATCTTGGGCAGAACATCTGCAAATATTTGAGGCCACGTGTTCCAACAGGAGGTACTCGGGCTAATAGTTCTTAAAGCAAAAATCTTGTGGCCAAGAGGATCTATATTAGAAATGTATAGGTACAACCAATCGGGCTTTCTTTTGATGGAGCAGTTAATCAGACTCTAGGAAATCACCTCGGGGAGGCAGCAGGTGGGATAGAAGGCAGTGGTTGACCAGCTGGTGTCTAAGATGGTGATTTGAAGGTCACATGTGCGTTAGCAGACCCCAAACACATGGGCTTCCTGTCCTTGCCTTCCACCGACCCTTAAGGGTACAGGCTACTTGGCAGGGTACTTTCCCCCTTCTACACTGTCTTTGGTGAACATTACAAATGTATCTCAACCAGACAGCAATGCTTATGAGAAAAAGAACCTGCCGATTCCGGGACTGGCCTGTCACAAGAGCTGCCTGGCCCAAAGTCTTACTACTTAGTAAAGGGCAATGCCCCTGCAGAGTCACCTGCTTAAGACTGGCATTTGGTAGGGATGGTCCTTACCCTGTTTGGGATTTGGCCCTCTCTTACTGGAAACAACACAGTACTGGGATTACCTTTCCTTACAGCCCAGGCAGAAAGCAAATTAGTGTGTCTTGTTTGGCTTAGGTGGCGTTCGAAAAAAGCGTGGACGGAATGCTTTAAGATGGGTCACACACACCTTGGTTCACCCCAAGCCCTCTACTTCCTATTGTGTAACATCTGGCTGGCCTCACCCCTGCACGTTTATGTGACCCACCTGCTCCCACATGCATCCAACCTCTGGTCCAGAAGCCAAGGTGCACCTTGCGGCTTCTTTTCTTAGTAATTATAAATATTACTGTCTTCCCTTTATAGGATTAGCTAACCAGCTGGGAGTTAATGATTAAGCACCTACTGTGTGCCTGCAAATGCTAGATGCTGGGGTCATTGAGGTGGGGCCACTCTCTGCCTTCTAGAAGCTTGCTTTCTTGTTCATGTCCTGGCACGTCAGTACTCTCTGCTAAAACACAGACCACATTCCCAGCAAACCTTTCTTTAGTCCTTACGCAGAGAGTGACCGCAATCTTAATTCTGTCCTCTCCCCTCAAAAGATAAGCTCTTTACACCTTTACACCAGTTTAAGCATCGGCATCATTCTACAGGACGCCAAAACCCTCGGTATGCGCATTGACAGTCTAGACAGAGAAAAGAGGGGGAAAAACACCCCCAATCTAGGAGGCAATGGAAACAGAAGAGAACAAAACACATGTTCATACACTCACCCTTAAAAATAGGGGAAAACCAACTGGGAAACTTTCATTTTCTTCTTGGATGTCTATTTAAAAAAAAAAAACCCATGTGATACGTGTATCTATGGAAACCTTCGTTATCTCAAAGATAGTGAGGTACTAAAGGCCCTTGTTGCCATGGAACAAGCAGTATTTGCTTTTTATTCTATTGCACAATATCTAATTACAGAGACCCTGATAAAATTATGCATTCCTAAGCACAAATTAAGGCCATTCTACAGGAGCCTCCATGCACATACTTTATTTGTCAAATTTCATTAAAAACAAAAATCAGGGATGACTTTGCAGAGTCTTAGGGATGAGCAGTCTAACCAGATTCAGCCCCTTCCAAGATGCAAATTCTCTGAAACCTGGAGCTGGGCTGCTGGAGGGTCCAAGGTGAAAGGGCAGCTCACTTGGATTATTCTCCCACAAAAGTTCAAGTTGAAACTCTAAAGCCCCTCTTCCCACTGGACTGTTGCACATGACACCTATTTAAAAATCATTCTCTTTGTTTCCTCTTGGAATACAATAATCAATTTCATGGCATTGAAGACTGAGCTGCTCTTTTGAAAAGATACCATGTTACAAATACACTTGATAACTCCTTCCCCAGTAGGTATGCTTCTGTCCTTGTTTTTATACTTTTACTACATATTTATGGATCTCTAAACATGCGTACTATTTTTAACATTACTCTATATGTAGCTTTGAAAATTATCTTTGATTGGATATATTAGTTTCAAGATGTGTGTACATGTGTATATAATTCATTTATTTCAACTGCTGTATAGTATTTTATCGAATTGACCCTCTCCCCTGTTGCTGAACATTTATGTTGCTTTTAAATTTCTGCTCTTCCACCTAAATGTCCATCAACTGATGAATGGATAAAGAAATTGTGGTTTATATACACAATGGAATACTACGTGGCAATGAGAAAGAATGAAATATGGCCTTTTGTAGCAACGTGGATGGAACTGGAGAGTGTGATGCTAAGTGAAATAAGCCATACAGAGAAAGACAGATACCATATGGTTTCACTCTTATGTGGATCCTGAGAAACTTAACAGAAACCCATGGGGGAGGGGAAGGAAAAAAAAAAAAAAGAGGTTAGAGTGGGAGAGAGCCAAAGCATAAGAGACTGTTAAAAACTGAGAACAAACTGAGGGTTGATGGGGGGTGGGAGGGAGGGGAGGGTGGGTGATGGGTATTGAGGAGGGCACCTTTTGGGATGAGCATTGGGTGTTGTATGGAAACCAATTTGACAATAAATTTCATATATTAAAAAAATAAAAAAATAAATAAATAAATTTCTGCTCTTCCAATGTAGCAATGAACATCCTAACAACTAACAACTAGTCCTATCACCGCACCTGCCACTTCCCTTATCCTGTCCTTTTCTAGAGCAAGGGGATTGCAAGACGTTTCACTACCTTTTGTCAGTTGTCAGTACCTGTAAGGCTTTCTCTTAAAGTCTTCAGATCGGAGTATAGCTAAGTTTAGGACAATCTGTTTCCAGATCCCTAGCTCCCATATGTGTTATTTGCTGAAACCAATCTTTTGAGAACATCCCTGTGATCCAAGCATCTTGCTAGCAGTTCTTTCTCTACTATCTTTCCTCAGTTGCCTTCTCCCACTTAATTAAGTGGCTTTGCCCCAGGCTGCTTTGCTACCTTCCTAGAGGCAAATAAAGAGGCCATGTGGACTCATGCTATAAGTCGCTACAATGTTAATCAAGGACCAGAGATCCAGGTTGGAGCTTTGAGTTTCCTCCTGTTTTACACCCATTCCTAGTAAGATTAAAGCACAATGTTCAGCCCGTGCTGGGATGGTCCAAATTTAGATATATTGTCAAGTGGTGCAAGGTTGGAAAATTTTTGTCTACTGAAAATGTAATGACTTCACCTGTTCCATCTCCCAACTTATTTTCAAAGAATATAGCTTTCCTGAGTCTCGTGCAGACAAAGCAAAGATAGTGTCAGTGGGATGCCTTGATAGTGGCTGTACCTTACGCCCCTCAGGTGACAAATCTGCTCCATGCTCTACGCATCTACCTACGTCCTCCCTTCTAGCTTCCCACCTACCTTCGAATTAGAACTGAGCAGTGACCTGGCTGTCCCAGGGATGCGTACTAACACATTTACCAAAACAAAATATGAAATCAGACTGGTTCCATCAGAAAAGGAGTCCACTTTGGTGGTTTTGCTTGACAGTGAAGGGTGGTTTTGCTAATTGGGTTATCCAGTGGATCTTTCCATAATTTGAGTAAGCTAAATCTGTTGCTCCAGGGTTTTGATGAGAATATATTTAAAGCAAATAGAATATAAGATAAAAACATTTTCTAAAAAAAAAAAAATCTATTGGTAAAGATGGATTGATGTGAAAAACCGTTTGATTTCCCCCAACTCTTTCCAAGTATATTTAGTGAAATAAATTACCTTGAAGAGGAAAAGAATAACAGGTGTTATCTGTGTGAAATTCTCGTACATGTGTACAGTCATCCAGAACATTTCTTGCTTTCAGAACAAGCAAAAGAGAATTTGCTGGGCAACCTCCCTCCATCTCTGCTGTGGAATATAACTCTGGAAAAAAACTTGATTGGCTCAGGTAATACGATAACATGGATTACTGTAGATGAGTCATCAACTATAGGAATAGTCTATTTACTTATTTTTTTTCTTTTTCAATGGCTTTTAAGGTTTTTATTTTAATTCCAGTTAGTTAACAGGTAGTGTTATATTAGTTTCGGGTGTACAATATAGTGATTCGACACTTCCATACATTACCTGGTGCTCATCATGACGGGTGAACTCCTTAATCCCCATCGCCTTAAAATCGTCTATTTCACGAGCTCTTTTATTGCTATACACTGGGAATTTAACCAGCGGAGAAAAAAGGGCATCGCTTCTCTTGGTAATCGGTCTTCTCAGTACAATTCTCAAATGCAAGCCCAAATCGGATCACTGGTTGACAAACTGACATGAAGTATTTAGGATGTACCGTGGAAGGTACCTGTCTGCTTGGGTGATGTTGCCCTGAGGCGGGCATGTCAGCAGTGATGGCGGAAGGAGTGTCTTCGAAGGAATTCTAGTGCTGGTTTCAACACAGCTAGCTGAGTAACCTGCGGTAGGTCACGTCCTCTCCCTGGGCCTCAGTTTCCCCATCAACAAAATGAGGGGTTGGAGCACATATTCTCCCGAGGTTCCCTCATGTCATCTTGGCCTTGGCCCATTGCTTCCGCTCCAATGTGACTACAAGCCCCAGACAGGAACTTCCCCCCCCAGGACCCTTGGTCTGGGCACTGCATTGCCACCATATTCTATGCCTGGACCACGTGAATATGGCCGCCCTTCCTAAGAACTTTTCAAAAGCTTCCTGGCAGAGTTTTTCAGTATAAATCAGCAACATACTGAAGACTCTGTTTCAGTTCCTAAGATACAACCTCAGATACCTCCCAGTAACCTGAGTTTGCCAGAGAGAAGCAGTCACACTCGCTTTAATCCTCATCGAGGACTTCCTTTTGCAGAGCCTGGGCCTCCAGACAGGGGTAAAGAAGAATCAAGCATATATCAGTGCTTTCAGGGATCAATAAATACTCATTTTGCTCCCTTCCCAACATTCTTACGTTTTATTTTAGGTGCAATAAGACGGGGGGTGGGGGGGGCAGCTAATAAGGGCAGATGATACAAATAGCCCTTATTTGCTTTGCAGTATTATAGGGTAACATTCAGAGAGTTTCTCAAAGCATGCCCCCTCCTCTGGGAACTGTCCAGGGAAGCAGGGTCAGGGTGAGCAGGGAGATAGCAGTAGGATGCACACAGATCTCTCTGTGTACAACAGAGCAGATAAGTGCACAGGCTCCCAAGTCTACTGCCTTGGTTTAAATCTGGCCTCTGGCACTTGCTGGCTGTGTGGCTGGGCTGGGTAAGTGACTGAATCTCTCTGAGCCTCATTTCCTTCATCTGTAAATTGAAACAGCCTCATCAGGTTCTTGTGAGGATGAAATGAAATAAACAATGTAAACACACCTAGCCCAGGGGACTGGAGCATAGTAAGGACTGGAATATTATGTTTACTATATTTTAATCACGGCATGCCTTAGATTTCAGGCATCTTGGAAAGTGATTCCATTGATTTATTTAGTAGAAAAGCCCAGCAGATAAGATTCATCATGGCAATAAACATTGAGTTTTCTTTCTCCCTAGGGATTTTTTTCCATTAGAAAATGGAAAGCCAAATCAAATTTGCTCAGCTAATTTCGGCATGAGAGGTATACTCAGGACCCTCAACATTTGCCTTACAGGTCAGGCTTATCAGTTCACACTTGTTAGTGTGGAAAACTCCTTTCCTATCACTGCTTCTGCCACTTCCCTTATCCTGTCTTTCTTCTGAAACAAGTGGGCTTGGAAGATACTTTACCCTATGATTTGGCAAACACACTTGTTCTGAGAGAGAGTTCCGCCCATGTACATAAGCGAGGACTACAGACATTGCAAGGTTTATCGAAGAAAACCTTTCTTCTGCAGGTGCCAGGGCACTGAGAGCAGGGCCTCTGCTGGCTGTTCTCCTTCTATTTGGGACTGTCCCATCATTTCCGAACTATGGCTCTTAGGACACCAGAATAAACATTAAGAGGACTGTCCTATATTTATCAACCTTTGGGGCAGACTGAAGTATGTTCCCTGAATGAGGAGAGACATGATTTGTAGCACATGGTTGGAGTAGAGGTAGTGAGTTTTGTTTAGTACAGAGCGATCTGAAATTCCATATCATGATAACATTTATTTCACACAGAAATTCCAGAGTCTTAAAAAAAAAAAGTTGTCTCATGGGTGATTAGGAATATAGCAAATCTGTTTCAAGATCTGGATGCCTGTTTTTTATGTAGTAAATGCTGACCAACATCTCTATGTGTGTGCTAAGCGGGCATACAGAAAGGAAAGGTATTGCAAAATCAGATGTGAATTAATACAATTTAGTAGAGTTTGTCCTCTAAAGACTATGTTCAAGTCCCAGCCCTGTCACTTGCTAGGTGAGTGACCTTAAGCATGTTTCCTGTGAAGTGAATGCAGCTTCTTACTGCCTTCTGGGTCAATCCCTCCCTTGTTTGGGCTCCTTCTAAGCCCCGAGAAATACATTCCTTTGGTCACATATCTTGTACAATTTACAAAAAGAAGATACATTAGCTGTAATCCACCCATCAGCTGTCTCTGCTCTGACTCTCTCTTACGTTGGGTAGCACTGGAGTGGCTGTGGGCCTTTCTGGAATCCAGCTAAAGGAAGTTTGAGTTGGAAATAATCTACTTTGGAGGCAGTGGGATATGTTTGGGTGTTTTGCAGTCATTTCCATGTTTGATTAAATTATCGCTAGCTGTCCTGGGCTGGTAATGGCCAACTCATCTAATGCTGGGACACAAAGGGGCAGGGCCTGAGGTCATACCGTGACATGAACATGTCTTACAGCCCCTGGTGCTAGAGGTGTGTGAGAGTAGAGAAAAAGAAATATATGGAGCCAAAAGCTAGTCTATGGGAACATTTACAAATCCTGCAGTGCATGTCTAGGAAGAAAGCGAGGAAAAAAGTGACAACAATCTTAAAAACTTTTATGACATCACTAATTTTGAGCTGTGAAGCAAAAAGAAAATTTTAAACACTCAATAATAATAAACAGGTTTAGCTCAAGCATGTTAGAGGAAAGACTCCTGTATCTTTCTAATCCCTCCATAGAAAATTCTATTATGAAATAATTGCTATAGGAAGAAATGGTCAAAGAATCTGCAGCTAAAAATATACAGAGAGAAGAATGGTAAATTCTGGACTTTGTGGTGTTTGCAGTATTTGCCTGTTTTAAAAGCTCTCTTGTGCTTTCTTTTCTTGACCCAAACAAACGGTAACTTTCATCACCAATTTTGAACTTCACCTCTCTGCAGCAGGGTAGCCCGAACTGTCTAAGCCTCAGATCCGACAAAACTTGGATCTGCCCCTGGCTGTCTCATCGCTCCTTGTGTGGCTGAAGGAAGACAAGCAATGAGCAGGGGCCGACTCTGCAATGCAGCCGGCTTGCTGTGAGAGCCCGATCATATACATATGCTTGTGGCAAGAGAGTGGAGGAGAATCAATCGGAAGGGGTTGAGAAATGAGGCAGGGCAGCCAATTCTGAGGCTCAGCTAATGATCTAGACGAGAGAAAATGTGGGCTGGATTTTGGTTTCCTCAGTGGACATTTGCCTTCCTGCTGTGAGGCTGACCACATCAACTGTCCCTTTTGACGGCTGAAAATAATTGCGTATCAGTGATCTCTTATGGGTCAAATATTTGGAATATAAAAAATGCAATCCAGAGAAGCAAAAGTGCAACCCCCCCACCTCCCCCTCCCCCCGCTTCCACGAGCATCATCTTGCTTTCCCCTCACAGGGTACATCTCAGTATTTTATCTGGATTTCTTCAAGGGGCTGCAGACTTGGTCTTATAAACTCTTCCTGACGTTGAATAAGGGCTTCCTTTGTATTTGCAAATTATTAATTCTTAAGCTTGTGCTGAGAAGAAGGGTGTTTAGTATGTGATGGCCTATAGTTTTCCTTTTTGAAATATTCGATTTAAAAAATGTAAAATAGATGAGGTGAAATAGATACAGGAGATTTAAGGTAGAAATGCCCAGTTATAAATGAAATAAGTCACGGGGATGAAAAACAAGTACAGCCCAGGGAATCCAGTTGAGAATATCATAAGACTGTTGGATGGTGACGGGTGATGACGTCACTTATTGTGGTGAGCACGAGGAATGTATACACTTGGGGAATCAATAGGTAAGAAGAAAATGTATATACCAAAAGTCTTGTTTTTTTTTTTTTTATTTTTAAGAGAGTACTGCGTTGAGAGAGAAAACCGACGGAAACCTGTCTGTCCCACTGTGGTGGGAAGATCATGAAGCTGGGGCTTGCCATGCAGGGCTTAAAGCCAACCCTCAGGAGATCCAGACTTTCCACAGGCAGAGAGGACTCCCTCTGAGTCCTCTAACAGGGACTAACAGGGACGTGAGTCCATCTAATAGGGTGCCTCCTCCCAGCTGGGGAGGAAGTGAAATGGCTCAGACACAGGGGCCGAGGATGTTGTTGTTAATAGTTAATGGTTAGTGAGTATTGACAACTTGCAGCGAGAAGCCACATGGCAGGACAGATTAGCGCCAGCCCTTGACCAAGCACACGGCCAGCCAGAAAGTGGACGGCAATCCTTTTGTTACAAATGCCTACAGATGACTGAGTGAAATGATGAAATAAATACAAAGATGACTGAGTGAGTCATCTCTGCAAGCAGTAAACATTTTCAGGTTGACGAGCTTCATCTTATGTAAGAGCGAATGTGAATGAGGATGATTTATAATGGGTCTGCACATTATTTCGAAGGAACGTTCATGGGCTTGATGGTGGGATGGTAAATTTAACCTCTGAGCCCTAATAATGTTCTGTTTTTCAGATGAGCTCAAGGCTTGTCATACTCTAGACCTGGAAAGCATAAATGGTATTATCTTTGTATGTACAAATAAAAATCAATTCATTTTCCAAATGCTTAACTCATTCAGGAAGAGACACACACACACACACACACACACACACACACGAATAGATCTCAGTTAAATCAACAATGTTAGCAAAGCTTTTTTCACTTAACAAATCAGGATATATTAGGTTCAATAAAGGTACTTGACTTATAAACCTACAAATAAAGTTATTTTCCCAAGCAGTATTTTGATTTATCATCTGAAACTACGCTTCCTGTTCATTTATAATGGCTTTTTGTAACTTGCCCCTTAAGTAGGGGGAGGTAGGACATCTGTAAATAAAAATATCTCAATAAATTATATTCTCTAGATGATAAAAGGATAACATCTTCTTTTTTTGAAAATGATCACAGAACAGAAATTCTAACTAGAAGCCTTTTCTCGATGATATTTTTGAAGAGATACCAAAGATTTTACTTTCTTATGGACTTGGCCCCTTCAAAACACACTAGAACACTAGAAATCAACCTCCTAGTCATTTACTGCAAATCATTTAGCAGCTTCCACTCCTGGAACATTTCTGGCCATTTGTGGAGTCACCTTCTCAAATCTACCAGTCTACTTCACACTAGAAGGAGGAAGACAATTTTGAGTTTCTTATGCCCTGTAAATACAGCCACATCTTGAAGCTGAGTTTCAGGCTCCCCCAACTCTTGTCCCCCAGCAACTCTGATAATCTGACCTGGCTAGGAAGGCTAGGAAGCTAGGGTTCCCTATCAGACTGTTTACTTAACACATGTCACATCTAAAATAAGGATTGCTTTAGCTAAAGAAGCAAGTCATTTATAAGTGTGCATTTATAAGGGCAAAAGTCAAGGCAACTGTGCAAACCACTTGTCAACTTATTTAGAGGAAATTGTGTAATCAACTTAACATACCAGTTAGCCTTTACCTGCAAGGTCAAGCTCAGAGTTCCTGTATGTCACCACCCTGGCCTATTAATCACTCTGCAGGAAATTCCACATTTTTCTTTAGATTAAACTATAGAAAGTGGAGTGCAAACAGAATAGAGAGGATTTCCTATTGGTTTCTTTGTTTTCTCTGACTTGGTTGATGTTTCATGATCTACGCTTTTTTTTTTTACTTGCTTGCTACAGATTTTAAAATAGGTTCAAAATGATAAATTTCAATATGCATTGCTGAAGGGAGCTTTATCACATAAAGGTAAACCTAGGTATGTGATGGCTGGGTGCCAGCTTACTGCTGTAGATCCCAACTAGAGATAGAAAGCGTCGACACTGTTGAACAAGTAACAGAACTTTCATTCCAGGAAAAAAAAAAAAAAGGATATAAGCTATTAAGTTTAAAATCATTTCCCCTTCTTTCTCATGCTGCCAAAGCTCAGATATGTGATTTTTGAAGATATCCTAATTTGAGGCATGATTTTCTAAGAAAAAAATCACCTTCAAATACCTTTTAAAAAATTCTTCCCCCAAATGTCTTCAGTTTGCCTTCATTTTAAAACAGCTTTATTGGGGCGCCTGGGTGGTTCAGTCGATTAAGCATCCGACTTCAGCTCAGGTCATGATCTCATGGCTCATGAGTTCGAGCTTCATGTCAGGCTCTGTGCTGACAGCTCCGAGCCTGGAGCCTGCTTCGGATTCTGTGTCTGCCCCTCTCTCTGCTCCTTCCCCATTCGTGCTCTCTCTTTCTCAAAAATAAATAAAACATTAAAAAATGTAAAAGACCCAAAATAACAGCTTTATTAAGGTATAATTCATATACCATGTAGCTTCCCCATACAAAATATAAAATTCAGTGGTTTTCAGTATATTTACCAAAGTGTACAACCACCATCACCATCAAGTTTAGAAGATTTTCCTTCTGAAAAGAAACGCGATACGCATCAGCAGTCACTCCCCATTTTCCTTCAACCCCTCTAGTTCTAGGTGACCAGTAATCTACTTTATGTCTCTGCCGATTCTGTCTCTACTTTTCATACAAATGGATGCATACAATATGTGGTCTTTTGGGACAGGATTCTTTCACTTAGCATCTTTTCAAGATTTACCCAGTTCATATTAGCACGTCATTCCTTTTTATGGCTGAACAATATACTGCATTTTATTTATCCATTTGTTAATTGATGGACATTTGGTTTGCTTCTACTTGTTGCTATTATGAATAATGCTACTATGGATATTCACATACCAGTTTCTGTGTGAATGTGTATTTTCACTTCTCTTGAGTATATATGCCTAGGGTCAGAAATCCTAGGTCATATGACAGTTCCATATTTACTGTTTTCTAAAGTGGCCACATCCTTTTACATTCTCCTAAGCAGTGCGTGAGGGTTCTGATGTCTCCACATGCTTGTCAACACTTGTTGTTGTCTTTTTTATTTTAGCCATCCCAGCAGGTGTGAAGGGATATCTCACTGTGGTTCGAATATTTTTTAAAGAACGTGTTCACAAAAAATTTCTTCATTGTTTTCCTACAACCAACTATGAAAGCCAACCATTCTATGGTTGTGGTATCTTGGATATCAGACAGGAAAGAAGTGTAGAAAAAACAGAGTGCGCAAGAAGACCGCCCAGAGACTCTGGGTGGTCAGGGTCTCATCTTGAATCTACCACATTCTGAATTTCTAGACATTTAAAAACACAAGATGATTGAAACATTCCCAAAGTCCATTCAAAGCCCTAACTTCTTTTGTTGTTGTTTTGGCATTTTCTTTGCACTATTTACTTTAGGAGAAAAACCTAAGCCTTAGTTGCGATGTGTAATTTTAAAAAATGACTGATTTTGCTTCTGAAGAGGCATCTGTAGCCACTGTGCTATTTGACTAGCTCCCATGCTTACGTTTCCACTTTCTGGGGGGCTTGGACCCAGCAACAAGGAAGATAATCCTCCTTTGTGGACATTCCCCCAGTTAACTCCACTCACATCTGGATGGCAGTTCAATAGTCCACTGTTATTCAAACAATTTGTAATCACACATACTGTGTGTCAGCTAACAAGCCAGGGTGTATGGCTTTTCAGTATTCCGTAGCATGCACCACGCACAATTTACAAATAAAATAAAAATCTACAGCAAACACAACGGCACATTCTTTGTTGAACAGCTGAGTAAAAAGAGCGTCTCTGTTGAAAGACAAGACATCACTTGTTATTTTGATGGTAAATGAAAAGAGGTTCAGAAAACCATATTTCATCTGCTAAGTCTCTTAACATGGGAAAGTCCCGTATCTGTAGCAATGAATAATCTTGGGCCATATGTTTCTTTAAGCTGGGCTTGAAGCAGGGATGGCCAAACAACCACCAGCAGTATGAAACGCAGCTGACAAAATTCTACAGCCTTGTCCCTCGAAGTCATGGTAGACTGGGGAGAACGGGAAGATGGACATCCTCACCACGGCCAATTGTTTTTCTCATTACTTTTGGCTGGGAGGGTGTAGGCAGGGAGGAGTTGAGTTTAACTCCCCACGTGGCTAAGCAACGGTTTTGGAAACAAAGGGTTTGATAAGGCCAGAGGAAGTGAAGTTGAGCTTGTCCTGAGAAAAAAAGGACTGGAGAGTCTTTCCACACGCACAGCCACTAAGACCCCGGACGAGTATGACAAGGTGGCAGAAACGGCTTGCCAATGACCGATCATCATGGGATAGGAAGGTGTTGGAAAATGCAACCGGAGGTGTAGGCTCACAACATTCCACCTGCCTTGGCTGACTGGCAGCATGGTGGCCCCTGACCCTGAGGGTCTGTGTGCATTGCTGAGAATGCGGAGCCCATTCCGAGCAAGTTCAGGCTTTAGAACACACTGAGGCCTCACTGTGGGATAATTTGGCTAGGTCATCGTTTAATTCCGTAAGACTCAGGGACGGGTGATCAAGCATTCTTATCCATGAGGGTTTGCCCCTCCCCCCCCCCCCCCCCCCCCCCCCAGGCTTTCTCCACTGGCTTTTTGCCCACAATGCCATAACTTGACTCCTAGGCTCTGCTGAAAGCTTCTTAGTAGAGGACGCCCAAGTCCAAGGTAAACACAGTTCTGTCATCTTGTAAACTCAACAACCTTTGCAAGAAAATAACCATTAAGATCCAGGTGGCTCATGAGAGGAAGAAACTGTCACTATTTTCAGAACTGGGGAGAAAAGATTAGTTTCACATTGAACTTCACACGTCTTGATTACTCTCCATCCATGAAATATTAATTTATTTAATATTTGAGATGTCTAATCATTTTCCCCCCAGTTGGTCAGGCATTCATGGAGAACCTATTACGTGCTGGGAACTGGGCTGAAACCTGGAGCCGTAAGAAAAAGGGAACACAATCCCTGCCCTCAAGGCTCTCGTGACTCCAGGGGAGAGTCAGGTCTGCAGAAGAACCTATAACACGAACTGATAAATGTGAGATCAAGGGAAGTGAGGAGGAACACAGGAAAGAACAGCTGTTCTGCCTGAGGTCCTGGGAGAGCTCCACTGAGAAGCTGGTCCATTTCAGCTGGACCCTGCAAGTTGAGTGAGCTCTCCCTAGATGCAGGGAGGTGCAGGAAGAGAGAACATCAGGGGAGCTTTGCCAGTGACCACTCCGCTTTCCATGGCCCAACTCACGCCTCCCCCGTGAGATAATAACTCAGACGGGCTAGACCCCAGGTGAGGAATCGAAATCCCTCCCATACCCCATTCTCAGTACCCAGTCCCCCCAATAATTGGCAAAGGAAAGAACCGGATTGTGATGTAGTGACTAGTCCAAACTTCATTAGCCACACAGGACATTAATCTTGATCTCTGGACATCCGTGAACTCGTAGGAGGGCCTACATATCCGTGTCTAGATCTGCCTACTGGGAGCAGATCTCCATCTTGGGCTCTCTCCCCTACATCTGCTGGAAGGCACTGATTCCATGGTTCAGGTGTTGAGCCAACAATAAATAGGAAAAACAAAACGAACTGCAAGAAAAATGACTCAGCAACAGGAAGTCAATTTATAGGTTTTTTTTGTGGAGCCCCAGAAGTATGTCCCAAATGGAAAGGCGGCCGCAGGCAGCTTTAATTTGCCAGATTACTGTAGGTCTCACTGACCTTGCCAGTCACCTTCACACGGAGGGAGTGCTCTTGTTCTATTTTGGAGGTACCACTGCGTTTCACACGTAGAGGCTTTGCCTTGAGATCACAGAGCTGGACTGAGACCTTACATACTGTCCCTGCCACCCCCTGGGAATGCAGGCTCCTTGCTCACAATGTACCTAAAATACTCCATGCCCCTGTCTAAGGCATCCCAGGGAACAGAAGATGGGAAAGAGGCTTTTAAAATTCAGCCCTATTATTTTGCTAGTACATTTTCTTTCAGCGCATTTTTATCATTTTTTAGTTACCTTCTTATGGGACAAGATGAATAATCCACACCTCGTTGGAATCTCTCTTTTTTAAAATAATTGTCAACTGTTGAGCAGGTTTCTCTTTTGATCGTTACAGAATCATAGAGGTTTAGGGTGGGAAGGGCCAGACACGTCATCCAGAACCACAGCACGTCTTATGCCTGTATCCCCCGTGGTGAGCATCCTTGCCAAATATTTAGGCCCCGTATGTATGAATACATCCACCAGCACCACCTCACTACTCATTTTCCATTCAGGGCAGCTCTTTCAGTGAGAAAGTTTTCTCATGTTAAACCACAATATGTGTTCTAGTAATTTCCACCCGCTGGTCCTGGGTCAAGCCTTGGGGCCACAGAAACAGATCACGTCAATTTTCTGCAGAACAGCCTTCGTGAAAGTTGAAGAGAACTCATGATAGGGCCCTTGTCACCATCTCTCACTGTGACTGCGCCCCAATCTGGAGCCGTGTCTCCAAAGTCACCATCTCTCTCTCACCTGTGGCTGAGCCCCAGTCTGGAGCAATGTCTCCAACTTTGGAATTTAGAAGAGGCTTTGGCTTCTTATCAAAGGAGCTGCTTTTAGAGTCATGCCCTTCCTAGCATTCAATTTGTCTTAACTCTGCTGCTTGTTCCAACCAACACAGCTTTGTTTCTTCCTCCATCCCTTTACTCCAGCTATTATTCATCCATCTACTCATCCACCTATCCACCACCCACGCACTCATCCATCCATCCATCTATCCATCCATCCATCCATCCATCCATCACTTACTGAGAACTCACCATGTGTCAAGCACTATTCTAGGGACCAGCGTTAGAATAGTGAACAAGATAAAAGACGTATACCTGCCCTCGTGTAGCTTGCAAACCAGTGGAGGCATCTTACAATAATCAAGGAACTAAATGAAGAAAAGAGAATAAAGTATAACATATTCAGCAAGGTAGACAGGAAGAGTGTTTCTGAGGAGTGACATTAAACTGAAACCTGAAGGAAAAAAGGAGCCAGCCAGCTGGGAGACAAAAAGCAGGATATGATGGAATCTGAGAGGTATGGGAGGGTATGTATATATTTATACATAAATATATATACATATATATTTTATTTTATTTTATTAAAAAAATTTTTTTAATGTTTATTTTTGAGAGAGAGAGAGAGACAGAGCATGAGTGGGGGGAGGGGCAGAGAGAGGGAGACACAGAATCCGAAGCAGGCTCCAGGCTCTGAGCTGTCAGCACAGAGCCCGACAAGGGGCTCAAACTCACTAGCTGTGAGATCACGACCTGAGCCGAAGTCAGACGCTCAACCGACTGAGCCACACAGGCGCCCCCATATATATTTTAAATATATTATATATAAATATATAAACATGTAAAAATATATAATATATATATTCAACTTCACGACTCAAATAGAGTCATTTATAAATTCAATTTTACCCGCTTGTAGTGATAGCAAATCAAATTCGTCGATCCCTGTCTCTCTGTGGATCATGAATACTATATGTTGCTTTTCTCCAGAATTTCCATTAAGGAGGTCTTGTAATACATTAGTGAAGTGCCATAGGGGACTCAATGACCAGACTAACAGAGTATTAATTTCAACTAAATTGCGGGATTCTTGACTCGTCAAGGAAGAACAGGGTATTTAAACGAAAAGCCAATTCACATAACTTAAGAACAGGCTTTGTGTATTCTAACCAATTACATCTCCTCTTCTAGTTTTTAACAGCTTTGTTTATGAAGCCCATATTGAAAATTAAATGTTTATTACCATTTTTTGAAGGTGAGGTATAGAACTTGGCAAAGTATCGATTAATAACTTGTGGATGGCTGGTGTAAAGAAACCAGTTTTGAACCCCGCTGTAAACAATGCATCAGCAGAGTGTTTCAGCTATTTGTAGACTCAGAGCTTGCCAATTTGTAATTAGTTGCAGATTTTCAATTACTTCTCAGCAAACAAAATAGTTTCATTTGCATTGTTTGCTTGGCATTTAAGTTTAAAAGAATCCAATTGATTATTTTTAAAGACAGCTGACTTTGGAGAGTTGGGGTAAAATAAATAGATACATTTTTGAGTAGCCCTACATTTGTATTTTTGTTCTGAGTGATGTCAGGGTACAGAACTTGGCCTAAATTCAATCAACTCTATCACAGAATCCCAAAATGCCTCCTGTGCAATTTGTCAAAAAGATTTTTGGCAATTGCACATAAAACTGGAGATTTGTAATGAAGAACACAATCCAAGGCGGCGGGGGGGGGTGGGGAGGCAAAGTTTCATTTTCTGCTAATTGAGACTGGTAAACCACTGTGGGCAACTTTAAATTGAATAGAATATCAAAATAATTACTATTTTAAATGGTAGTCCATGTTTTTTAAAATTTTTTTAATGTTTATTTTTGAGAGAGAGAGAGAGAGAGCGCGCGCGCGCGCGCAAGCGAGCATGAGTGGGGGAGGGACAGAGAGAGAGAGAGAGGGAGAGGGAGACACAGAATCTGAAGCAGGCTCCAGGTTCTGAGCTGTCAGCACAGAGCCCGATGCAGGGCTTGAACTCACAAACCGTGAGATCATGACCCGAGCCGAAGTTGGATGCTTAACCGACTGAGCCACCCAAGCGCCTCCCTTTTTTTTTTTTTTTTTTTTTTTTTAAATCAGAGTGGTTCTCACCATGACTTAGGGCTCCTTCTTCTTTGGATAAGAAAATTCAAATCATTCAAGAAAACATTTATTGAGGACCCACACGGTGGTTGGTGCTAGAGATACCACCAAATGAGTAAGGCAAGATTTCTGCCTTCAAGAAGATCAGAGGTTAGTGGGGAAGGGACAGAGATTTACACCGAACCCTCCATAAAGACTGGCTATGGTAAGTCTATGATAGATGAAAAGCCACGGGATTAGACAGAAAGGAGGGATTCAGTTTGACTAGCGGATCAAGGAAGGTGAGAAGCTAAAATGCAATAGATCGTGAAAGAGGAATGGATTCTCACAGTTGGGGGGAGAGGAAGGACATTTTAGGGAGAGAGAATAGGAAGCAGAAAGAGCAAGCGTGTGCCTTGATCAGAGAGCCAGGGGCAGGCTCATATGGTTGGATAGATAACAGTATTTCAGGTGGGTAAGGAAAGGAGGGTGGGAGAAGTGGAGGAAGAGCTGTGGACAGCCTTGGCTAGCGTGATAGGGAGCTTGAACCCTGTTCTGAAGGTGGTGAGGGACAGGGAAAAGCACTGAGCAGGGCAGTGGCAGGACCAGATGGGTCTGTGCTTGAGAAAGATGAGCTGGGGGACGACTGGTGTGTGAAAAGGGGTCCGGGCAGTAAGAATATAAAGGAGAATCGATCTGAGGTGTTTCAGATGTGAACTCAGCAGAGCCTAGAGAGGAAGTAGACCCTAGGATGAGAGAAAGAGGCTGGGTCCAAGCTGATTCTCAGGCTTCCACAGATGGCAATAACATTATCCAAAACAGAACACATGAAGAGAAATCATTTTGAAGGGGCGAGAATAACAACCCTTGCCACACACACACCAGAAAACGCCAAAGTAAAACGGTATGGCCAATCTCGAAAACACGATGCTAAACAAATGAACAGTCATAAAAGGTGATATACCGTCTGATTCTACTTATATGAAGTCTCCTGGAGAGCAAAATCCATAGAGACGGGGCTGGGGGGGAATGGGTACAGGGTTTCCTTTTGGGTAATGAACTGATTTGAAACCAGAGAGAGATGATATCGTGAATGTTAAAATGGTTAATTTTGTGTTATGTGAAATTTTACCTTAAAAAAAAAGATAATAGGAAAAACAAATAAAAACAAAAACAAAACCAGAACCCCCAAAACATCGAGGCAGTCCATGGAACCCTTGTGTTCCAGAATTGCACATACCAAGAAGCTCCTCTTAAACGCAAGCGGTAGCAACACAGAGAGAAACATAGGAGAAGGCGTGTTAGCGCCCCTTCACGGGGCTTATCGTCTGTTTCGTTCCTGGTGGACACGCTCCTTCTTACCCGTTATTATGCACACTTTCCTTGGAAGGCCTCGGCTGACAGCCTTGGGAATGCTTAATTGGCAAGAACCTTATTCCTCGTAGGTATAGGCTGTATTTGGGGACCATCCGCCTTTACTTTGTCAAACTCTGGCTGACCTGGTAATGTGAGTCGTCAATTTGTCATGTGGGAGACATGTCAGGGGGTGGGGAACAAAGAAGCAAAGCACATAGAGAGAGGAGCATGCAGGTCAGGAAACAGTAAGGAAAACTTTCTGGCATTCATACTGGTCATCAGTAGCCCTGGGGGAATAAAGGGCTCCCTGATGCTCAGTGCATCATCAGGAAGATTAATTAACATTTGTAAAGGCCACACACAATGTGAAAGGCCCAGTAATGGATCTCCAAAAGCTGGAGTCCCTGTTTTCCAGAAGGGTCATGAAACAAGGAGTGGAAAATATTCCCTAGAAGACAGAGCTGGGTGACCTCGGCCATGAAGAACATTGCAAAGAAACGACTGGGCTTGTCTGGGATTCTCTTCATTCTCAAGTTGAATCTGATCTGACAGATGTGGTGAGTAATTAAGCCCTTGTCCATTCAGAGTCTGAATGCCTGCACTGCGCAGAGAATGGGGCAGGAATAATGAGAGGCACAGCCCCTCCGGGACTATTCAGGAGTGCTCGAATTTGCATGGTCACATGAACCCGAAGGAAGTGGATTATGCCGGCTGGGCCAGGAAGTGGAGACCGCCAAAGCTTTCTGATTTGCATAAATCAGAGGGCTGGAAGGCAGAGAGGCTTGAGGGCTCTCCAAGGAGGCCAGGTGTAGCTGCCTTTCCTAGAACCCAGCACATTTCTGTAGCTAGATGCCTTCTCACCAAGGCTGCAGAGGTAATCCGACGTGTGATGTCATTTGCTCAGAAGTTTCGTCAGTGTGTACCATTAGGTTGCCACAAACCGCGACTTTTAGAAGCAAAGTTGCTGCACAGTCTTCGAATGAATAGATTCTTTGAATCACCTTGAATTAAAGGTGACTTGGTAAGGGGCAATGCATTTTATTATGATTACTGCTGTCAAATAATTTCTAATTGCGTGACAAGGTGCTTAAGCAAAGGAATTGTTTATGGCTTTAAAAAACAGTTAATGCACTCTCAAAAAGGATTATTTCCTTTTTAAGTTTCAAACGAAGGCTACCGATTAATTAAGCCATTTACATAAAAATGTCTTGGATCAGCTACCTGCAAAGATAAAGGATGAAATCTATCCTCTAATTGGAAAAAGAAACACTCCTATATATGGTAATACACATATCCGAAGTACTCTACAAAAAGCAAATAGAAATCATTAATTAAAACTGAAATGTCAAAAATTTTCATTTTATTCTACACAGTATTAAAAATGTTGGTGGTATCATGTACTTTATTGAATAACTTTTCTTGAAATATGGCTTTCCATCTACACTGTTTTACTCAGGTTTTTAATTATTATTATTATTTTTTTTTATTGGAAGTCATGTCAAATTACATGATGGTTTTAGAGACTGGAGGTTCATCCACCCTTCAGCCCCCTCGCCCCCCACATGTAGCTAACTTTGTATTATCTCCCAGATTCACAGACATCAGTCAACCAACGTCAGTGAGAGCATTCAGAACTTGCTCACTTACGTTCTGAACGAGTCCTACACTTGATACAAACAGTCATTACAGACCCAGAATGGAACAAAGAAGGCAGATATTTACTAGTGAAAAACTGAAGTTCCTTAATCACCTTAATATATATAATCAAACGGAAATGATACATTACTCAGGCTAATTATATATAATTTCTTGGCATTAGGTATAAATTATTCAGACTATATCAAGGGAAAAAAAATAAAAAAGATTCTTCTTCATAGCAGAATTTTCATTGTGAAATAGATCTCACAGCAAACCCCATCTTTCTGGTATCTCCCCTTAAGTCTTTGATGACTTAAGTTTGTTTTCCCCAGTTTTTTCCAAGCCGAGGCTGTGCTGTGATTTTGGTAGTTGGAATTGGTCTTTTCATGATCGCTTCCTGGTTTGGTCAACATGTGGCCCTTGAGTAAAATGTTGAGAAGAAAGTGGAAAGGGCAAAGAGGATGGAACAAAAAAGGTGAGCAGAAGAAGAAAGAAGGACAAAGAGCGGGGACAAAACAAGGAGGGAAGACAGAGAGAAGTTTAAAATCACCCAGAAGGTACACATTATAATAAACAGGATGGACAAATGCTCAGTGTCAGAGACTGACATGAGACGAACTGCCGATGTGGGCAGGTCACCTGTCAGAGGGGCTCCGTGTGTTGGTGAACTGGCAGGAAGTGACACTCAGGCACGCGGGCTCCGTGCCATCCCTCGCTCTAAATGAAATTAAAGGGACCTCTCACAGTTGCTCTTCGGGACTGACAAGTTCAAGCCACAAGGTGACGATCAGCTGGCAGGGCTCTCTCTGCTTTACAAAGGTGTGCCGAGGGCAGGGATTATCAATAAACTCCAAGAGATGCATTCTCGCAAGTAGAAATGGAAAACTCAAGGTCTAGCAAAGTCTTTAACGACGCAGAGACACGGTCGCAGAATGGAGGAAATCTATGGTCCATGGGTGGCTGTAATCTCTCTCCCTTAACAAGCCCATTTCCACCTTTAAAAACAACTCAGATAGCTCATATGTTCTTCTAAGGAGCTCAGTGTGATCTGTACAAATGGCTAGCATTGTTTTCATGCTGTTTGGTGAGAAATATGCCCTCTTTTACAGTCAGTGAGGCCCAGGTCTAGAGAAGCTAAATGACTCATCCCAGGTGAAGCTGCCGGAGAGAGAGGTCCTGGATCTGAGGTCAGCATGCCGAGCCCTTGGCCCTGGAACTTTCCAGGGGAGTATCAGGTTTACTACCCACACAGAGGGTTGGAGGAACTCTAGAATCACACCCAGACATGACCGTTGGCAGAAGTACTGCATCCCTGAGAAGACACAGGTCCCTTTTCGAAGTCTTTGTAGAGAGTATTTTATAGGTCTCTGGCCTGTTATCAGACAATCCTCAAATGGAGTGCTGACCTGACTGTATTTTATTTAAAAGAAATTTTTTAAACGTTTATTCATTTTTGAGAGACAGACCGCAAGTGGGAGAGGAGCAGACAGAGAGGGAGACACAGAATCCGAAGCAGGCTCCAGGCTCTGAGCTGTCAGCACAGAGCCCGATGCGGGGCTCGAACTCACGGGGACCGTGAGATCATGACCTGAGCCGAAGTCGGACACCCAACCGACTGAGCCACCCCAGTGCCCCTGACCTGACTGTGTTTAGTTGCCACGTGTTCCCATCAATGACACTGTGCTAGACCGTAGGAGGCGCTGCTCCTTCACCACTTGGCAGTGCAGAAGCATCAATTTGTGAAGGTCACTTGCAAGCGCTCATGAATCCATGTCGTATTTCCCGCTACTTCTGTTGTATGGATTCGCTTTCCTGGAGGAAGAGTTTTTGTACAATTCTACACAGGGACATAACTTCTTCCCCTCATAGACCCTTCGTTTCTTCAACTGCAAGACTGAGACAACAGTTCCTATCTTTTGGGCTTGTTCACACTTAAAGATAAACACATTGCCTGGCACAAAAAAGGCCCGCAACGAGTGGTAATTATCACAATTATTATCACAGAAAAAGAAGTGGGAGTGGCCGTTTAAGGCTATGAGAACACCTTTATTTTCATATTCTTCTTCCCAGAGGATTAAACTGCTCAAGTCTGTTTGCATTTTCTTTCTTTCTTTTTTTTTTTGGTCCCTGCTGATATCAACTCATTATTTAAAGAGTGTTAGCAAAGTTAATCCAAGAGAAACATACATTCTGTGTCATTGATCTCTTTAAGTGACACTTTTTTCATTAATTATTACCTTTCAGTGATAGCGCTGTGACCAGTTTCTATTCCCTCTGGGGGCTTATGAGAATTCGGGGATAAAAAGTGGTTTGGAACCTTTCTGTAGTCAAGGAGTACAGGAGCCTCTCTTTTAAACTTGTAAGAAGAAAACAAAGGCAAACAAAACAAAATACAAAAACAAAGGAAAAATGCCCTAGAGGCCAGCATAATTGTTAAGGCTGAGAAGTTAGACCAGCTTGACCACTTATGAGGGACATGATCTGAGTAAGTTGTTTGCTTAATCTATGAAATGAAATCATAAAAACATTGATCTCTTAGGGATATTAAAGGCTTTTAAACTCCACTAGCAAAGAATAGGTAGCCTATGCCTGGTACATAGATGCACTCAAGAAATGGTTGCCATAATCATGTTCCTATCAATAAACCGTAGAGGAGTTAGGGCACTGGTGCAGAAAACATTTACTGGTAGATATTATTGGGGAACAGTAGGGGTAATAATGTTCTAGTAACACCTACCCCAGATTCCCCCCCCCCCCCCCCCCCCCCCCGCCCTTTACATAGAGTGATTCTATTCCTTTTCTTCCATTTCAGGAAATTCGTTTGTACTTGAAAACAGTCATTAAGCTGAGCCCTGTGTGATGTATGTGTTTAAAAAATGTGGTGGTGACACCTGGGGTTATCAGTCTTTTTATTTGTGGAGACAAAGGTCATATCAGACTTCAGCGATTGTGCATTTCTGGGCCCACGTACTGTGGACACGCTCCTACTGCCCTCAGTAGCCTGTGCACGGGAGGCAGGACAAAATTTTTTCTGGAGGGGTCTTTCTTATAAGGAGATAGAGCAGACATCCTGTGTTATTCAGAAGGGATGTTAGAAAACAAAGTTACTTCCAGAAACTTCTGGTTCACTTAATAGTCATTGATAAATATGAGCCAGTTGTCACTTTGTAGCAAAAGCCCATATACCATCTCCTGCTCATTTCATCAGTTGTGTGGGAGAGTCTCAATTTTTCTACTTCAGTTAATATTTCTAATTCTCCTCAACTGAAAGGAAGGGGAGAAGGAGGAAAGGAAAAGAAAAATAAAGAGGGAACTCTGTCTCTTTAAGTGGGGTCTGCATCCATAGAATCTGAGACCCGTCCTGAGGTAAAAATCCCTTTCTCTGGTAAATGAGACAGCTGGTGGCTTCCAGTTCAAGCCGCCTTGTCAGCAGCCTGTGTCACAGATGCACCGCGTGGTGTCAAGGAGGCTGCAGGGTGGACCAAGGCATGCTGGGAGTGTGGAGCGGACTCTTGCGGTGCCAGCCACGGTGAGGGTGGGGAAGGGCAGGGTCCTCCCTAGGCCTGTCTGTTCTCAGGCCAGGAGTCTTGAGAGCTAAAGGTGATGTTTCACGAGCCCAGTTTCTAAAGACAAGATTTTGGATTCCTTCAAAGAGTGGATTTTACTAATCCCGGATCCTCAGGGAAGATAGAAAGAGATGATAGAAAGGTTTGGGAGAAGGAAAAAACTGGGCAAGGAATATGCTACCCTTTCTTTTCTATCCTTTCATTTATGCCGTCTCATTCTGGAGATTAAATAAATTACGTTCTTCCCACCATCAGGGGTACTATACGCGAGACCACTCGAATTTTTCTGCCCTGAAAATGGGCCCCATTTGTTACTGACTTGTTAATTCACACTGAAATTAATTCACAGTGAAATGTATACACTGAAACGCACGCCATCCCGAAAGCCTCACGACTTCTGTGAGGACTACCTACTTAACGTTACTCCGCTTAGCTCATGTTCTGTGAGACTGTTCAGTGAATACCGACTGCTTATGATTTATTTCCTATCATGCTTCCTTCATGTAGGTAACTCCGACTTCTTAGGAATTACAGCAGTTCCCCCCCTCCCCCCCCACAGGGTTCTCATTAGGGAAAGAACGTGCCTTCTCTCTTTGGAGAGCAGTTTTGCTCAGCTCTGTCCTAGGTAAGCTTTATAGAGGTGGCCAGTGGACACAAATCCGAACCAAGTGCCAACAGAGCCACAGGCTAAAGCAACGGGACAGTAGGCTGAGCGAAGGTATTCTGGGTTTCCCTGCTGTTGCCTCTTACGTCGTCAGAGATGGAAGGACCAGCCAGGTTTTGCTTCCAGCCATTGTGAACTGATAAGGGGTCCTGCTCTCACGGCCACCATGCAGCTCCTGCCGCCTGCAACTTACCAAGTGCGCTCAAATGGTTTGTGTCCTGGTCTAGGAGACAAGGCCACTGACCACGTGCTTACATGTTATAGCAAATACCACGTTGCCATGAATGTTTTTAAATGCTTACTCTCAGTTTTGACACTTAAGATGTCCCAGGCTGACACCAGATAGTTCACGGACCAGCGTGAGGAGTAGCTCTAGACCAAAGGATGAATAACGTTCGCTGGAATGATTTAAAGCTGTCACCTTGGCTCTAGCTACGTGCCTCTCGTCCGGATTCTACCCGACCTCCAAACTCTACTGCTTCCAACAAGACAATGCAAATCAGGACCTAGTCCATGAAAACAAATTTAACTCCAAGATAATCTGAATTCCTCGAAGCCAATGAAATTGTCTACCGAATCTTGTGTGTATGCACCTTTTTCTAGAAAGTCCAGATGGGTACATGGCCTAGAAATGGTTAAGAGAAACTAATGCCTCAACACTTTTTCATCACCTGGCAACTCTAGTTACAAATTTCAACAGGCAACCACCTAAGCTTCCCTGGAAAATACACACACCTGAGGGGACTGCTGGTTTTATAAAGCCTCCCCAGCTCTGGTGGGTGGGCTATTTCCGTGGTGTTTCAAAACACTGTTGTTCTGGGTTAAGAAAGAGACTGGATTTGTCTACCAAAGACTTGGATAGCGACGGGAGGTTAACTCTCTCCAAAAAATAAATTAAAATAGCCTCTTAAAAAAAGAGTGTCACTATTCTTCAGCATTACGGAAGTATTCCCTACATCGGCGTCTCAGAAGCTTGGAGGCAAGCGAGGCATCCAACTTAGAAGGGAGAGGTGAAAGTGTAGAGAAAGGAGGTAGGGGCTGCTTGCAGGACAGGTGAGCGCTGGCTGGTATGAGTGATGGGGGCGGGAGTATCCAGGTGGAACCAGAGGTCCACAGAGAGCAGGGCTGAGGACATAACCAGGAGGTGAAGTTACCATTCCAATATACACAGAACCGTTTTAAGAGGAAATCTATCCCTAGTGCCCAGACCATGGTCTTTACATACTATTTCCCACAGAAAGGAACCAGGATTCCTTGTAGAAACAGCTGATTCCATGTCTGGGCCAGGAATCCGGGGTATCTTACTCTGCTAGAGAAGAAAGCCTAGGGGTAATTATATTAAAAGGTGACCCGAGGCAACTAGAAGGGGCTCCTATTGATCAAAGATGGGACATTTGAGCATCAAAAACAGCACTTACTACAAGAGGCTTATGCATATGAAAAAAGATAAAAACCCAAGTGTTTATAGCAATATTCAGTGACAAAGAAGCCTCACTGGCCACAATTCCTCACTGGTGGAATTCAGTGTTTTGAACATTGATAAATGGAAAGAAGCATTTATGATGCTTTTCTTGTATGAACTGTATTTCAGAAGAACCAAAGAGTTGATAATGATAAGTTCTTCTAAATAGAAAAATAGCTAATAAATGCAGAAAGAATGATAGAATTGAAAATCACCACTTGTAACCCCTAACGGATGTATGCAGTGATATCAATGGTTGGTAAAACCATTAGGTTAACAGGTCCATACAGAATTTCATAATGGACGAATCAGGCTGACCATACCTGAACCCACTGATCAATCCTGACATCAACACAAGTTGTTCTGTGCCTCCTTATGTGATGCCACATAGGTATCCTGCATCTCATTCAGTTTTTAAACTAATGACTAATTTACAGGAACAATGGAGAAGAGAGGAACATGCTGCACAGCACAAGGAAGATGCAGAGGCCAGATACATAATGTGAACATTTTTACACGACAATGATCTGCTTTTCTTCAACAAATAAGTACAGTGAAAACTGGAGGAGGATCTATAACAGATTAAAGGACACTTAAAAATGCATCAGCCAAATGCAACAGGTGTACCTTCTTTGAACCCTGACTTAAACTGCCCAACAGTATGGGGACATCTGTGAAACAATTAGGGAAAATTGAGCCTGGACAGGTTGTTATTGTTATTATTATTATTATTATTATTATTATTACATTTTTATTAAATCTGTGAGGTGTGATAAGGGTATTTGTGGTTAGGTTTTTAAAAAGTTATGCTTATATACTCTAGAGATACAAACGGAAATATTTACAGGTAAAATCAGATATCTAGGATTTGCTTAAAAATACTCTAGCAAAACAGAAAAGAAAAAGGGAAGGGAAAAGAAAGCAAGAGTGGCTAACTGTTGGTAATTGTAAAAGCTGGGTGTTGGAGAACATGGAGTTCACGACACTATTTTCTTTCTGTGTGTGTGTCTCTGTGTGTGTGTGTGTGTGTGTGTGTGTGCATATGTGTGAGAGAGAGAGTAAATTCCTGCAATAAAAGTTTTGTTTTCTGTTTTAAAGAGAATCTCGCAGAAAATAAAAAAAAAAAAGGACAGGCAAGCTGATGAAAAACACAACCCTTATCTACTGAGTCTTGGAATTCAGGCCCATACTTGCCCCAGCCCCGGGGTCTGTGGGAGGGTGAGCACAGGTCATACGAAGGAGTTCGGTCTCACTGGTCTCTGTGGGGCAGGGTGACTAGGTGCATGGGAACTCATGGGGAAAGAGCAAGCGTGCTGAATCCACAATCCTCAAGAGAGGCTGGGCCAGCCTTCTGATTGGTGGGAGGGAAGGAGGTGTCCAGGATCTACTCTGGGAGAGGCAAGCAAGAGGATCCCAGCCATAGTCTAGCTTCCTCTTTAACCTCATTCTCAGAGCAAATGCAAAACAAGTACCAACATAACATGCCATCTGGAATTCTATAATGCACTCCTGGCAACAGGCCATGGCAAGCAACCCTCAGAGCTGTAGACGATTGGCATATTTAAAGGCCACACACATCTTTTCTTCAGCCCTCTGTCTATCCTCTTATATGTTATTAATGCATTTAGAGAACTGTAATAAATTTGGACTTGGAAGGAGTTTGGTCAAAGGCAATAACACCAAACTTGATACACAAATGACCTATTGGGACCTATAATATCTCCATGCCAGCTTTTTTCAATTAAATGACCACAACTAGCAAACAACTATTAACATGGGGCCTGTGTGGGATACAAAGATATGCAGTGTCTGCAATGGTGAGCCACAAAATGCTTGTAGAAGAAAAGGGGAAAAAAACCCAGTTTCTCATATAAGTTCTTGAGACAAAGATGTTATTCAGCTTTACAATCCATTGGAGCTCCTCCCAGGAATATTCCACCGGTTTCCACAATTGCAATTGGAGGCTGCCTTGATGGAAACTGTGCTAAAGAACCTGTAATATCCGTGTAATGTCCACACCTGTCCTAAACCCCCAGAGAGTCAGGGACTCTTGTTACTCTACCCTTGGTGACTACAGCTACCTGAAATGATTCCTTCATCAACTGAAAACTAAACAGAAACTATGCCTGATTGTGCTGGTCTTTAGCTGTTTTCTGGGGCTATCCCATGTACTCAGACTGTGTTTACTTTTTTGCACCATTAGTCCAGGACATTGGTGTACCAAGCCATTGCTTCCTAGTCAATAGCAACCACGCTTTCTGAGCCACAGATCCAATCATTCAGCAGGGCGGGCCGCTTGAAATTGAGATTATCCTGAGGATTCAGGAGGTCAGCTGTCATACAGAGTGCACGCAGGTCCCGGTTATCCAACAGAAACTCAGCATGACCCTTCAGCCTAGGCCCCTGGGGTGGCAGAGTCCATTCTTAACATAGAATTAAGAGGTGGACAGAACGGCAGGGGCTTATCTGGTTTAAGCCTTAGCTTCTTGCAGAAAACTTCACACAGAACACTCTACAGCTCTCCCCTGACTTACAATTGGGGTTACGTCCCAATAAACCTATCGGAAGTGGAAAATATTGCGAGTCAAAAAAACATTTGTCACACCTAACCTACTGAACCACGTAACTTAGCTTCACTGACCTTAAATGTGCTCAGAACTCTGACATTAGCCTACAAGTTGGACAACATCACATAATACGATGCCTATTTTATAATAAAGTAGAAATAATATGCTGAATATCTCATGTGACTTATGGAATATAAAATCATTGAACACAAAGCCTGTTTTATAATAAAAAATAAATATGTTGAATGTCTCATGTGATTTATTGACTACTGTAGTGAAAGTGAAGAACACAATGGTTGTATGGGGACAGGATGGTCGTAAGTGTAGCCGTTTTGACCCTCACGATCGCGTGGCTGACTGGGAGCCTCCCCTGCCCAGCAACACGAGAGAGTACTCTATGCTGTGTCGCCGGCCTGAGAAAAGATCAAAATTCCAAGGCTGAAGTATGGTTTCTACCGGACGCGTGCTGCTGTCGTGCCACCGTGACACTGGAAATTTGTAAGTTGAACCGCCGTACGTTGGGGACCCTTTGTACTTCACTGGGAGGTTCTGAGTCTGAGGAAGGACGCTGATGACGTTGCAGCAGAGTTCTTCATTTACAAGGAAGGTCCAGTCCTGTCGGAAGCCCTGTACAGAGCGAACCATCTCCCCAGTAGTCACTTAGCCCCCAGCCCTAGCCAGACTACCGTTGCTGCTGCTTCTACTACCACTAACAACACAACAGTGGTGATGACAATAATTGCAATATCAAATATGTAGAGTTTTTATTTTCTTTTGGGTCTTTACTTCAGTTGTTAGCTTATAAATACCATCATAATCTCCACTTACACATTAAGAAACTGAGGCACAGAGAGATTAAGGGGCACCTGGGTGGCTCAGTCAGTTAAGCACCGGCTTCGGCTCAGGTCACGGTCTCGGGGTTTGTGAGTTCGAGTCCCATGTCGGGCTCTGTGCTGTCAGTGCAGGGCCTGTTTTGGATCCTCTGTCTCCCTCACTCTCTGCCCCTCCCCCAACTCGTTCTCTCTCTCTCTCTCTCTCTCTCTCTCTCTCTCTCTCTCTCTCTCAAAAATAAACATTAAAAAAAAAACCCCAAGGCATAGAGAGATTAAAATAACTTGTTGGAAGTCATAAAACTAGTAAGTGGACAAAGCCAGGCTGTCTGGCTCAAGAGCAGTAGTGTGACTCATTATGAGATACTGCCTCTTATCATACTTATGAGCACTGGCTCTGAATTAATAATCTGAATTCTGAATGGTGGCCTGACTTACAAAAGTAAATGTCCGGATTTTGCCTGAGCTCATGCTCAGACTAGACTCGTTCTTCTTAACTGTGGTTCCATATAAGAATCGCCTGGAGAGCTGTTAAGAAATACTGATGCTGGGAACCCACTCCTAGAGATTCACATTCATTCCGTCCAGGGTAGGGCCTGGTCACCTGTATTTTCAAAATGTTCTCCAGGTGATTCTCAGGTGCAACCAGAGCTGAGAACCACTGGGTGCGACTGAAGTACTTTGCAAAGGTAAAAAAATACATTTGACATTGCTGTATACCTTCTCTTCCCTCTTGCATTGTCACAGAGGACAATGGTGTATTAAAGGCTCTCATTCAAACTTACTTGAATATGGAACCGTTGTTGTGCATAGTGTCTAGAAATGTAGATGGGAACTGCTGTTCTAACCACTTGGAAACCAGCAACTTAGGTTAATAAGCTTGGTTTCTCTCTTTCAAACAGAAAACTCTGCACCTTTAACGTCCAAGATGAAAATTCATGAGAGTGAAAGTTTCTTTCTTCAATAAGGACACAGAAGATCCTTAAGCCAGCTTATTCTCTTAACTAAAAAAGATCCACAATCTCATAGTTGAAAGGGACCTTAAATGCCATCTAATTTCTCTTGGTACCACTAACACACACACACACACACACACACACACACACACACACACACACACACCCCAATGCAGAAATCCTTTCTAGAGCATTTTCCCAGATGGTCATCCAGCTCTAGCTTGAACAGTTCAATGACAAGAGACCTCACTCCTTCACAAGACAACACATTTCATTGTTGGACGGATCAAGTCTTCTTTATATGGGCTCCAAATTGCCTCCCTATAACTTCTACTTAGTCACAGCTCTGTTGTTGTCTGGAATAATGGTATAAAGTCTCTTTTTCTTTCAAATGAGTGTCCTTCAGCACATCATTAAGGCGGAGCATCGTACATTGGAGGGAACACAGAACTACACAGGAGCCAAGACACTCGGATAGGAGATGTAGGTCTGCCTCAGACCTTATCTTTCAGCAACTGAAGCACTTCAGGCATCAGTGTATCATGAATAAGAACAAAGACAATGAAAAACTTGTCTTGCATAACTGTAAGCATCAAAATAAAAGTCTAAGTGAAGGCTTTGTAACTGAAAAGTACTCTACAAACATGTTATTATATTAGTAGATAATTTAAAGTATTATATTTTTATACCTGAACAATTCTTCTGTCATTTGGCACATGTATTGTGTTTCCGAAGTTAGGAACATTGGATTTGTTACCTAACTAGATTAACGATGGTGAAGGAGTGCTCCATGACGCCACCTATCTGTTACTTGCATCAATGATTTAGTGATCAGAAATCAAAGTCTTCCAAGGTGGCATGGGTCACAGTGCGCTGATGCTGTCCTTCAGGAGTCTGGCAGACCAGAGGAAACAAAGAGAACTCTGGACTTGAAATCAGAAGGTCTGGGTTTGAATCTGCCATTTACTAGATAGGTGCCATTGAACAAGTCCATTAACCCATTTCCCCACACATAAAAAGGGAGGATGATAACATCAATCTAACCTATACTACACTTAGGATAAAGTAAAACAAAATGTGTTAAATGCTCAACAATAAATGTTACTGATTCTCATTTCAGAGCATTTCACCATTGCCGTGTTTTCAAATCAGTGAGAAGCCGTTTGAAAAGTATATTATATTCTCTCTAAAGTAAATAGAACACTTGGTTACCTGGATTCCACCTGGATAGAGTTCCAACTCTGCCATTAATTCCCGGTGTGACTCACATATTAGGCCTTCGGTTTCCTAATTTGCAAAATGAATTAATTGGACAAGCTGATCTTTAAGCCCTTTTCTAGGTATGGTTCTGGGACCACCAATATTCTTACTGCAAATCAAATTGGAAAAGTTTCAGAAGTAAAATGGTTTCTGAGATCAATTTAGTTATTCCACAATCCCCAAATACTTCCACAGCAAAAACAACGTCTTCAGTTTGCAAGTCTGTTTGAAAACTACCCCCCTTTAGGAAGATATATTTGTTTCCAACTAAGTTCTGCTAGCCAGGTTCCTGAGGTGAGGTACCAGAATTAAAACAAAAAAACCAAAACGAAACAAAACAAAAAAAACAACCCTCAATAAAACCAGACATTTCTCCAAAGAAGAAATACAAATGGCCAATAAGCACAGAAAAACATGCCTGACATCTTAGAGAGTAGAGGGATGCAGATCAAAACCACAATGAGATAGTTTCTCACACCCCCTGGGATAACTATAATCAAGAAGACAGACAATAACAAGTGTTGGCGAGGATGTGAAGAAATTGGAACCCTTTGCGTGTTGCTGGTGGGAATTTAAAACAGTCCAGCTACTTTAGAAAACAGTTTGGCAGTTCTTCAAAAACGTTAGACACAGAGTTACCATACGACCCAGCCATTCCACTCCTAGGTATACAGCCAGGAGAAATGAAAACATATGTCCAAGCAAGAGAAAAAAAACCAGCATGTGAATGCTCATGACAGTGTTGTTCATATAGCAGCATCATTCATCATGTCTATCAGTTGACAAATGGATAAATACACTTTGTATATCCATACGATGGAATATTAGTCAGCAATCAAAAGATATGAAGCACTGATATAGGCTACAACCTGGATGAACTTTGAAAACCTTACGCTAAGTGAAAGAAGCCAGACACAAAAGATCACATACTGTATGATTCCATTTAAATGAAATGTCCAGAAGAGCCAAATCCATAGAGACAGAAAGTAGATTAGTGGTTGTCAGGGGCCGCTGGGAAACAGAGAGTGGCTGTTAATGGATACCAGATTTCTTTTTGGGGTGATGAAAATGTTCTAAAATTGATGGTGGTGATGGTTGCATGACTCAGTGAATACACTGAAAGCTGCTGAACTGTACACGTTAAGTGGGTGAATCATATGATATGTAAATTATATCTCAATAAAGCTGTTAAAAACATTCAATAGAAGCACATCGTCATTAAGTTACCAGGACCAAGGATCACCTCAATTTAAATCGAAGCGCAAAGAACATGTGTGTTTGTGTAAAACTATTTTATGTGGATAGTTGCTTTATATGTTCGACTGCTTTAAACCCATTTTTGCATTTGGATCATTTTTCAAGGAGGAGCTGAAATTTAAGGAAGTAAAATTGAATAAACAGGCTATTGTGGCACAAAAAGTATATTTCTTTTATTTCACTACCTAGGATTGACTCAGCGGTGTAAAATGCCATTTAAAAAAAGAATGACAAAGTTTGAATGAGAAAATGTATTTCATCGTGGAAGATAAAAGTCTTTCCTTCTCTACAGTGAATACAGGTAATTTCAGAAGCAGCGGCTCCTAATTATTCACTGTTGAAAAGCTAAAAAAAGGTTCATATTGAAAACAGTGACCTCCAGTTTGCTTCGTGAATGAAGGCAGACACAAATTCTCATTTTCCTAGAATCCTGGTTGATAACTGAGTTGGGAAAAGCATGCATTTCTTCATTACAGTGCAGTCGACTGTTCATTTAAATAACAATAAGCTGCATAAAAGTCACAAAAGCATTATCTAGCAATTCCACTGTGTTGAAATGCATTATTAGTGCTAACAATGCCAAATAGAGTAAATAAATGACTGGCTTCTTATTTTCAGCATTATTCCTGATTACTTAGCTTTATGAAAGGGTAGCATTATTATTAGCGGTGCATTCAACACCTTGGTCAACACTATTTGCTTGGATAACTCTTGAACTGGAAGGGATTTTAAAATAGAGCTATGTTTTTTTCTAGGTTATCCAAGAGCGAAAAAAACCCTCCAATCCACTGCTTATGTATCATACATTTTTAACAGAAAATATTTGAAGAACCCAACTTCTGTTCACTATATATGTGTAAAAAGTGGAATTAAGGTCCTCATTAAAGATAGCACACTTGCAATAGTACTTATTTAAAAATGTAAAATTTACATCAATAGTTTAACTTTACATCAGAAGATTTCCTACCAAGAACATGCTAATGCTTCCATTTTTAAACTTCCTGGAGTCCAACGTCTGGGCTTTTTTTTTTTTTTTTTTACTTTTTTCTTTTCTCACTCCCTGAAATATGCAGTACTCCACAAAATGCCACTGATTAAACTTGTTACGAGAGCACCATCAATCGTCCGAGTGCATGGCAAATAAAAGGAGAGATTTCAAATCATTCACTCCTGAGTCTCTAGTCTGCTTTGGTTAGATGAAAAGAGGCATCTCAGTTAAAGATCTGAGCCATATTTGGCTTTAACAGTGCCTGATCGAAGTACGACTCCCCTGAAATGGGGCGACAGGATATATGCTTATAAAGTGGTATCATCCTAAGGGGAACATTGCACACCAGGGTGATTGACTCTCCTTCAGAAAATGGAAGTTTTTTGGTGTGTGTGTGTGTGTGTGTGTGTGTGTGTGCACTGAAGCCTTAGATTATGGTGTAGGAAGGGAGCAGGAAACACAACAAGAAGCACATTAATATTCAGGTAAAGGATTATGTGAGTAGAGGGAGAAATTCTTGAAGGGTGTGGCACATGATGTATTTTCTAAAATTGGCTGCAACAGTACTTCCCATCCCATTGGTTTTCCACAGCCTTGCCCTCCCCACATCAAGGGATAGAGTCTGGGTCTCACCCCGCTGAAATGGGGTGGGTCCCTGTGACTGTCTTCATGAACAGAATGTCCCAGCGGTGACACTGTATGACTTCCTAGGCTAGGTTAGAAAAAGCCACGCAGCTTCTGCCAATCTTGCTCTTGGAACGCATCTTTGGGGCCCTGTGGCGCCAAGCCGGAGGCCGCCATGCTGTAAGGAAGCCCAGACTAGCTCCTGCAGAGAGACGACCTGGAAAGGTCTTGAGACAATGAAGCAATGAAGGGCCCAGGCAGTCCCTAGCTGCTACGGGATCTTGTCTCTTCCCAACTGTTTCCGCTCCAGGCTCTGTCTGAAGACAATCTCATAAGAGACTTGGAGTCAGGACGCCCAGCCAAGCTGTTCCTCATTTCCCGACCCACAGAAATTGTGAGTGATAACGAAGTTATGGCTCATTATTGTTGTTCTAAGCCGCTACATTTTGGCGGGGTTACTTACACAGCAGTAGACAACTGGGAGAAGAGGAAAGGAAACCTGAATGAAGACTCCTATCCTAAATAACGCAGAGGGCACGTATGAAGTCTAGTCTTTTAAACCATGACTTTTAGCTAAAAGTAACAGAGAAAGACTCCTTGTAAATCAACAAGGCAAGCCCCAGTTCAGTACTGATTCAGAGCTTAGAACTCCTCCCCGCAGTGGCCAACGTCCCCACAGTGAAAGGTCTAGATTCCCACACACAGGAAGGGCAGCAGGGGTGCGAGGAAACTTGCCTTGAACTACATTTATGCAGCAAGCACAGTCCTCTGACTGTTTGCTTGGGGTGGTCCTGGCTGTGATGGGCAGGGAAGCTACAGCCCCTCTAAGACACCCACTGGTACAACCACTGGTTCCTGCCTTGCTTTTCACGCTGGAGTAAAACTGTACAGTCTGCAGTTCCCGAGCACAACATATATTTTAACACCTCCATGTCCCTCTTTTCTCTTATTTGGCTAACTCACACGTACTCTTCAGAACTCAGGCCAGGCATCACCAACCCCAGGAAGTCCAACAGGGAAAAGAATTCTTTGTGTACACTTATTGTTACATCGTATTAAAGTTTATGAAAACAGTTCTTCTTAAGGTGTGTTTTCTCACTAGATTGTGTATATTGACAAGGAGATACAAATTCTTTACATTTGTATCTTTACTACCTGAGGCCTCCCTTGGTCACAGCAGCTGGTGCTCAGTAAACGGCTGTGGAAATGAACAGGTAAAGGTAAGTTGGCTTCAAAGGACTCCTTTGGTGACAATGTCTCTAATGCATTTCAAACATCCCATGCTCTGCCCTGATCTCGTTTGGAAACCTCTGTCTGGTAAATTCCTAGGAGAACACTGCATCAGAATTTCGTTCGTGGCATTTTCCCTCATCTTCCACCCTCATTCTCCGTACCTTCTATCTTGGACCATACTGGCGTGTATTCCTCCTAGGTCCACTTTCTAGATGGTCCACTCCACAGTGGCCAGTTTCTATCCCGAGCACCGAGAATGGCGGTTCACATACTTGGGGTTGGCTTGGTAAAGCAGTGCATCTTCCCTGTGTGAGTACACTTTTACAAAGTCATGACTGACTTAGTCATCTCTTTTCTGGGGTTAGCAACTCTGCCTCCAACAAGTCTGGAAAATGCACGAGCCTTAGACATGTTCAACAGGTGATGTCAAGATGCACTCAAATGATTTAAGGACAACCTGCCAAAGTCCTCAGAAGCTTACTGCGCCCTTGAAGTAGGTCATCCTCCAGAGCGGTTGCTTTTCATCTACCCAGCAGGTGTGTGTCATCAAATAAATATCTTAAAATGTCTTCCAGCCAGGAACAAATATCTGGCAGGAAAAAGGAAGTGCACAGGCTCACTGACTGGAGGTCTACAAGGAGAGCATGAGCCGCCTTTATTCAAACATACGAAAACTATATTTTTATTAACAGCATGGTTCCACCCCTCCCATTTATTGTTCCCTGTCCAGTCACCTGCCCCACTCCCCCAACTAAAAGGCTTCCCAAAAGAAACTAGTCTCAGTTTTTAAACTTCATTGATAAAGGTTTTAACAAAGAGGATCCCTCAAACCTGGCACCACAAAAGCATATTCTTCCCCCCCCCACCATAAAACTGTGATTTTAATAACAATCATCATAATAGGTAAGCAATCTTGGCTCACTTGGCTCTCTCTCCTATCTCCTGCCCTCTTTCTTTTCTCTTTTCTTTCCTCTTCTTTCTTTCTTTCTTTCTTTCTTTCTTTCTTTCTTTCTTTCCTTTGTTTTTTTAGTGTTTAAATTAGTCATTAGTTTTATCTTCCTTCTTTTTTGGCTCGGAGATTCAGGAGACATTAAAATTCAGTAATTTGTGATATTTCATTTTTGTAAAATGAGGAAGAACTTAAATAATATGGCACAATTTGTTCTTGAATGTTCCTGAGCCCAGTTAGCAGGTATCACTGGACCCAAATATTTAAAAAAAATTATTATAAGAAAACATAAGCCTGTGGTTTAACCCTGACTTCAAAGTTACGGGAACAGCTTAAAAGAGGAAATATTTGGGCTCAAATGTGGATAAGTTTTGGTTTTAATTTTATGCACATAACTCCCAGAGCCAAAAATAATTCTAAGAGAACCATGAACACGGTGCACATCATGTGAGATTGAAAAGGCTGGCTCGTAATTATTTCAAGATGAATTGTGTAGACCACTGTAATTTTTTATTCACATGAAGGTTATCCACTAATATAATGGTGGATTTTGTGAGATCAGGGTTTTCTGAACTCACTGTGTTTTCTAGACACTCAAATACCGTTTTCCTGACTTTACCATACCTGAGCATCACCTGAGCTAGTATTTACTTAAATGTTTTCTTTAGATCAACTCTAAATTGTCCTTTTAAAGAAAAAAAAAATCACCTCATCTCAAGCAATAAGAACAGTAAAACCATGTTCTTAAATTTGCTCTTTTGGGGAAAAAACTGAGTTAAAGTAAAAGCTGCCTCTCTCAGAAGAAACATAAGTGGTTGATCTTTCCATTGATAAATATTTATTAAGCACCTACTATGTGCCAAGCCCTCTTGCCGATGCTGGGTTTACGGCAGCAAACAACACTAGGTTGCTGCTCTTGTTGGGCTTATATCCTCCGGGAGGAGATGACAATGAACAAACAGATACATAATATAATTCCCAGTAGTGACATGTGCTATGAAGAAAGACAGCAGGGAAAGGGCACAGAGCGGTGACAGGGGTATTTGAGCAGAAATGCAACACAGCATGGAAAACAGTGGCCTATTCTAAACAGAGGTAAAGGTCTACAGAGTTCATAATATTACCTGTCTCCATTTTCACTCTTATAAAACTCTGTTATGCCCCAAGACTAGGTCTGAGTGTGGTTTACCTTCCTCAGACTGCTTTTCCAGTCATAGAGACTACTGTGTCTCATAGGCTGAGAGTGTTCGCTGGGGAATGCCCTTCTGGGACAGGCTGGCCTGGATGCAACCGGTTACAGGGGGAGATTCAGACACCAGAACGGAACCACGGTGTTAGGAAGGGAAGAATAGAAGGAAAGAGCTGGGCACCAAAAAACCAAAGACCTGTTTGGCCATTTTGCTATTTTGCCTGTGGTCTCAGGGTAGCAATCTCCATGTGCCATAAGGAAATTATTTCTTGTGCCAACCTTGGCACACATATGTGGGTTGTTCAGGCCCACGGTGGCCCATGCTCCCCAGCTAAGGTGGGAGGAGCTGGTAAATACACACCTTAAGTATTTTCTGAAAACTCTGATTCTCAAGTTATTGACTGAAAACATCAGTGATAATCTAAATGAAGCATTTGAATAGTTTATAGTTAATAGTTTAATAGAAGCTTAGTCTGACATTTTCTAAGTTTATTTATTTGAGAGAGACAGAGAGAGAGCACATGCAGGGGAGGAGCAGACAGAGAGGGGGACAGAGGATCTGAAGCAGGCTCTGTGCTGACAGCAGAAAGCCCGATGTGGGGCTCGAACTCACGAGCCACGAGACCATGACCTGAACCAAAGTCAGAAGCTTCACCAACTGAGCCACCCAGGCGCCCCCATAGTCTGATTTTTAACAGGCATTTCAGTTTGACCACATGCATTACTTATGTTCCTTGGAGGCTGACTGCATGATGAGAACCCAGCTGGTATCAGGTTTCAGACAAGGAGAGCTGAGCGCTTAAGGCTGATGGACAGGAGTAGCTGCAATCGTGGCTGGGACTTGATAGTTGTGTGACTTTGTGCAAGTTACTGAACTTTTCTAAGCCTCAGTTTCCTCATCTGTAAAAGAAAATAATAATGCCTCCCTTACAGATTTGCTCTGAGGGTTAAATGAAATGAAATTACGTAATGATTATAGAGCACTTGCCATGTAAGTGCTTTTTTTTTTTTTTTTTAACGTTTATTTATTTTTGAGAGAGAGAGAGAGAGCAGAGGAAGGGCAGAGAGAGAGGGAGACACAGAATCGGAAGCAGGCTCCAGGCTCTGAGCTGTCAGCACAGAGCCCGACGCGGGGCTCGAACTCATGGACCGTGAGATCATGACCTGAGCCGAAGTTGGATGCTTAACTGACTGAGTTACCCAGACTCCCCACATATAAGTGCTCTTAAAATAAATGGCAATTAGGATGACAACAGCAATCATGACAATAAGTGTTAAGAAATTTGTGGGGTGCCTGGGTGGCTCAATCGGTTGGGCGTCCGACTTTGGCTCAGGTCATGTTCTCATGGTTCGTGCGTTCGAGCCCTGCGTCGGGCTGTGTGCTGACAGCTCAGAGCCTGGAGTCTGCTTTCGGTTCTGTGTCTCCCTCTCTCTCTGCCCCTCCCCCACTCACACTGTGTGTGTGTATCTCTCTGTCAAGAATAAATAAACATTAAAACAATTTTTTTTTTAAAAATAAATCATTCGCTAGGTACTTCTGGTTTGGAAACAGAGGAAAAGACCTGTTTTCTAGATTCCGAAGAGGCTTAAAATAACCAACAGTTTTGCAGGTGACCGCAGGTACTCTGGTGGGCTGGTGAGGGCAGCACGGTGGTCAGACAGAGACAGGAACTGGGGAGGGAGGAATTATCCACAGGGACCATGGCCCAGCCTCCAATCTAAGAGGTTCAGAATGGGATGCGGAGTGGGGGCCATTCCAGACAGTCTCGGGTAGACATGAAAACATGGGAAGGAGCTCTCTAGAGCTAGGACAGGGGTCCTAGATCAGAAACAGGAGACAGAAGGTCAGTGGAATGTGTCCTCTGCATCTGGGGCTGGTTTCAGAGGCCTCCTCGTGGTGGCTGCAGCATTTGCTCCACTGAATTTGAAAGGTGCTCGGCTGGTCACCCTGAATTTAAAAACAACAGGAGAGCACATCCCGATGGTCTGAATCCATTCAATCTGCATACGGGCACAGTGAGATGTTATGTAATCAAAACCCCTTGAACCTGCACCGGTCTCCATTAGCAACAGAAGCAAATCAGTTCATGTTTGCGGGAGGGAGCAGTGGAAGTGAAAAGCGAATGGAAAGCCAAGGTGGGCAAGTCTGTGCTGTGTGAGATTTTCCTTAACAGGTCCTGTGTTGCACTGTGCACGGCTTCTCTGGGAAAGGAAATGCCTTTCTACTCAGTTTCACACCGCCCCCTCCATCAACATATATTCTTTTTTCTTTCTTCCCCTCTGGGTTATTATATATTTAATTGGATTTGTGTCATTGACATATGCCTATGTGTTTGTGATATAATATTTAATATAGCTGGATTATATCATTCAGTCCACATATAGTTATTGAGTCCTACTGTTTATCTGGCCAAAAAATCATTAAGAAGACGAGCATTTCCAGGAGGACTTTAATTTTTGTACTCCACAGTTACGAGCTTTTGCCAAGAATACATGTCAGGCCTCCAATTTGCTTCTATACCGGTCCAGTGAGGGCAGAAATGCAAGAATACATTTTTAGTTATGAGCTGGCCAGTCCAATATAATGTGACACTTACAACTTTCTGGCTGGTGAGGGAGGGTGATAGAGGATGACATTCAGTCTCGATGTACCTGAAGTAGGTAGAGCAGTGTATGGGGTGGGGGGGGGGTGGTGGCATGAACAGAAAAGCAGACTGGGAACCAGGAGATCCAGGTTTGATTACTAATTTGGTGCCTTGTCCAAAACTGAGGGAGTAGGGAGGGGCTTAAGACTTCTACTTTGAACTTACTGGAAGGCTGGGAGGATTGAGCAAGCAAGGCTCGTAAGGGATCTCTACCTCCCCGAGACTATGTGTCGGCTGTCTTCAGCTGAAGAATGGAGAGAGAATTGATTAGGATAAAGAGGGACAAGGATTAAAATAGAGAACCACACAGAGGCAACTGGATTATAGGGTGGACTGAGATGATGCCTGCCTGGGGGGGTTTCTCTCAAGCTGTAGCGTCAGTGTGTTTGGAGAACTCATCTTCGTTGTCGTCCCAGAGGATAGTCTATGGAGGTGCAGACGACATGGCAGGAAATGAATGACTCAACAGTCGCCACATCGTTGGCCTATTTTCCACTTTGTCCCCAACAGGATTCAAGGTGGTTCACATGAACACACACGAGTGGCATGTGGGAAGTCACCGGGCTTGGTCTTGGCCAGCTCTGGTTCCACTTCCTCACTGTATGGCTGGAGAGCGACCATGAAGCTCAGCAAGTCTGAGGACAAGGGCACAGGGCAGTGATTTACCAATAAAAAATTTGCTATGCAAATGTAAGGGGAGATTTTATTGGTAATAGCAATGCTTTCCATTTATATAGGCTAACTAAAACATGGTAAACACACACAACTAAGGAAACAAAAGCATGAAGTTTGACCTACCCTGACATGAATCCCAAACCTTAACAGTTGAAAGTTTTTCTCATAGTAAGCAAAGCCATGGTCTCATCCTAAAAAAAAACAGTACGTTTGTTAACCTGAAAATGCTCTAGATGACTCCTGGGTCTGGGCTATTCTGCACAATCTGATGATCGGGGATTTCATCAAATTAATGTCACTAGATAGGCCTTATAATTAGGATAAAATATTTGAAAAGTTTTAAAGATGAGGCTGTTCATTAACTCATTGATTTTCCTACCAATTGGGAGCCTGAATTTAAATGATACCCAAAAATATAACTAGGTGTGCTCAAAGAGAGAGCTAGTGGTGAGTCCTTAAATGGAAGGCAGAAGTTTAAAATGCTATTACTATTCAGATTCTCTGAGAACATTAAAACTGCCCATTAAATGAAAACTTAATAATTGGCCCTACTGAATTGTGACATTTTGTAACCTGTTCAGAAATGCAGAAAATTGTGGAAGAAAAATTCTTTTGAGGCAGAATTTGATTTGCAATGTAATATTATTCCAAAAGCCAAGGTCACCACGCACGTACACATAAAAGAACAACAATGCAGACTGACTACCAAAGCTGAGGAAGACTCTGGAAATCAGAGCTAAGGCATATGGCTCAAGACTTCTAGGTAAGTTATGCTACTAGTCTGGAAAAAAATCAACAGGCAACAGCACGAGCTCAGAGTTAATATCAACATAGAATTGACTCCTCTTTGGAGATTGCTTAAAGACATGACAGAGATAGGTCATTTTTGTCCTTCTATAGAAACCATCACAATTTTTAAACTTACTCTGCAATGTCATTAAATAAATACAACGTAAAGACATTAACTGGGGGGAGAATCAGTGGTTTCACATCAGAAGGTTAAAAATTCTCAAGGGCCGATGATTAATGAGCACCTTCCGGGTGTAGGGAGCTGTGTCCAGTGCTTTTGAGAGTCAAATATGAGAGATACATATTCCTCGTTTTCAAGGACTTTACCACGTAGTAGAGTGGAGGAGACAGACACTGACCTAAATAAGATACATACTTATCTCTGAAAGATGGGTAGGGTTTTGATGGGGGAGATGGAAGGTCACTGTCCAGGCAGGAGGAAGGGCAGGAGCAAGGGAAAGGCTTGAGACATGTCTGGAGAGCAGGGAGGAGGTTGGTGTGGCTGGAATGCAGGTGAAGAGAGAGCAGGCCAGCTGGGAAGAACACTGAGGGAACACTGAGGTCTGCCCAAGGCGTCAAAGGGCCAGTTCCATCAGAAGACAGACACTGTTAGGGGCACGGAGAGCGAGGGCAGAAATCTTCATCCATAAACTATCTACGAAAATATCAGGCTCCAACTTGTTATCCCTTCACTGAAGTATCTGTTAGCAAAGCAACCAGCCACTGACAAAAGACGAGGCCTCCCCAAAAGGAACCAATTACTGGGAAGAAATGGTGGTTAAAGGGAATGAAGACAAAGAATAATCAGGAATTAAAAGGCAGAAGGTGAGTGAGATAAAGGAGAAAATGTGCTGGAGAGAAGATGGTCTAATCAGGGACATGATGGAAGCAAGGAAGGGGATGAACAGAGGTCCCTCTCATCACCTCCCACCCCAGGCTAAACCCTAAGTAAACTTACTACAGAAATTTGAGGGCAAGCATGCTGATAGTTTAGAAGCCACTGGAAATAATGGGGACTGCGTGAAGTTTCTGGATGTGGATTTCCACCCGTAAATGAATTGCTCTCTGCATTCCTATGAGAGGAACTGTAAGAAACATCCTTTTAGGAAAATAATTAACGTCAAGGGGAAATGGTCACAGCAAATGGCTAAGTGCAAAAGCCTACAAAATAGACGTATGTACAGCCTGATTTTGTATAAATGATGAGTAGCATTTATTGTATTCGGCCATCAGAAACTACATCACTGAATGGTGGAAATATTTGAAAAATGCCATGTCATCAGAAACGTTTATTCTTACTTGGAATACTCAGTGACTCTTTCTGTTGAAAGTACTGTGCAATGCTTCCATTGGTATGTAGAACACCTCCCGTTAGAAATATCTCTAATAAGAAGAACAATTAAAACAAAGGATCTTGGGGAAGATGTGGCCGGCATGGCATTAAACATTACAGATGAGGGTTTCCACGTTTACCACTTCTAGGAAAACAGTCCCTTATGTAAGGAATACACAGGGCCATACTTGAGAAACACAAATATCCCCAAGCTTACATTTGCTCTCGTAATCAACGCAACTTGTTTACACAGACTTGTTACTCCATTTATCTAAACATGCTCGTGTATAAACTAGGCGTACTCCACGTCAGTCTCTTTCAAAATACAAATGTTTCTGGGTTATTGTGCATTTCAACAAGCCCATGCGAATACACATACCCTACATACACCCCAGACTCATTCTGTTTTGCATGTGAGATGATATATTTTACAAATCTGGCTCACACAGTGGAGGGACTGGTCCATTTACAGGAGAGAGAAGGAAGCAGTGACTTCACGTTTAACTTCTTGAATGTTAGCAGGATAGAAGTGTCTGACAGAAAAGAAAGAAGAAACTTCTGTCCTTGGGGTGAAGGACGTTATCAACCTTTTACCTAAATAAACTTCGCCAGGAACAGGGGTGAAAAAGTTGACTACATACTTAATAAAGTGCAGCCAGGACTGCAGCTGTTAATTTTGGTTTGATTCTTTACAGCTGAACGGAGAAAAAAAACCCTACAAGGCAACTGCGTGAGCCAAAGAGACTTTTACAATGTATAAGCGAAACTCAAATAAATAATTTTGGCAGATTCTATGTTCTTTACGTTAAAATACATCATCTGCCAAATGAGGACAATGACTTTAAAATTTTCATTCATAGTAATGGGAAATCACAGGCAGGTTTCTAAAGCTTAAAATGCCAATGAAATATTTAATCGTTTCTACGTAAAATATGCATGGAAAAAAGATGGGAAGAATATGTATGAAAGTGCTAACGATGATTCGATGGACGATGAGGCTTATGGGGAGTTTTATTTCTTTCCTCTACACCTTTCTGAAGCCTCAAGATATTCAACAATAAACGTGAAATTCATATTTTAAGAATTTAAAAATTATGAATAGTTCAACAAACCCACCTTTTTTCTCTTTTGGGGTGAGAAAATGATGCAAAATACGACAAAAACGAAATTCTCTGAAGCCTATTTTAAGCAAGTGAGAACAAACCCCTTACAAACATGCCTGTGGACGCGAAGACAGCTTCCAGCACTTTAAAGCACTGTTGGGCTGCCGGGCTATTTGGGGGCTTGGGATCTTGACGTGGCGTGACAGGTAGGGGTGAGGTTAGGCCATCCTGAAAATACAGGAAAGATGGGGAAGTCGCGGACTCGACGGCAGAAGTCCAGGTTTCCTCAGTGCGTATCGGCTGTGGATCAGAGGGCAAATGGCCACATATGCTGTTCGCGGGCAGGTGCTCTATAGGAAATGTAGGGAGAGAGCTTCTCACCCCAATCTTTTCCTGAGGACCAATCTGGGTGGCGGTAATAGGGCTGTCTCTCCCCTACTTAACTGAGAGATTGTTTCCTTTCCATTTCGTCTGCATGGTGAAATGTTGCAAGTAGGGAGACCAAAGTAGGGAAGACTGACTAAGGAAGAGCTCTCCACCATCTGAAACAGGCATTGACGCCATAGGCACAAAGTTATTTAATTAGCACGCATTGATTAATTTAACCTTGTGTAACCACTGTCTCCCGCTACTGCTAATTTTGTTTTTGAAGTCCAATGAAATAAAGTAGCTGAAGAGTAATTAAATGTGTCCAGTCCCTTCATCCGTATGGCTATGGTGACTGGGTAGCCCTCCACTGTGGGGGTTTTCTGAGAAGATGCTGGAAGGGCTTTGAAACAACTCAAAGCCGTGTTCTCAGGAGGTGGTGACTTCACACTAAAAATCCTAATTTAAATGGGCCTGTCAGCAGCACTTCCCTGATTATTTTCAAATATTGGCTAAAAAAAGTGACTGTGTTCCATCTAAAAGCTTGCTTTGGAAAGAAATGCTGGGCTATATTTGTTATGATCTGTCCAGCACGAAAGGGAGCAGGCAGAACACTGAGGCACGTATGCAGGTTAGCAGTAGTTTGAAACTTTTTAAGAGACGCAAACGTGCCAGAAAATGAGAGCACTTTTTTTTTAAACCAACCACAGACATACATACTCAACAGATGACCAGAGTAACAAGGAGCTGCTCCAGATGAAGTCCTGCCTGCTTGGTCGATTCTTCTTCCTTGGCCAGCTTTAGGTGGGCGGGCCAAATTTTAGGGCTCCTTGAAACACAGTTTGAGAATCACCGTTCCACAGCATCCCTGGGAGGAGGGGTGCGTGGTAACTGCACACTGGCTCCTTCCATACAGATCTGCATCCCTTTTAGCAGCCGTCTCTGAACGCAAAGGCTAGAAAGCTAAGAACTAAACTGATGTTTTGGAGATTCTCTTGCGACCAGGTTCCAGATGTGGCCCAGGTTTTGTGAGGCAGACGTTGGTGCAGAATTTAGAAAGCGGATGTGAGCAATATGACACAGCTGCATGGGAGGAGGCGGGTACCTCTGGTGAGTGAGTGAGAGAGAGAGAGAGAGAGAGAGAGAGAGAGAAAGAGAGAGGGAAAGAGCATGCGCATGCGCGAACGCGCACAGGAGAGGGGATTGCATTTGGTCTCTGGGGGACAGCTTTGGCAGAGACTATGGAGTACAGTTCCTGCATCAAAGATGCCATGTGGTCCGTGACTGTAGCGGTGAGCTCTCCTGGGCAGTGGGGTTGAACTCTTTGGCTACTGCCACGTAGCATCCAAACTAGCTTCATCGGTTTTCCCAAGGAGCCTATATGCTACTCTAGCAAATCTCTTCCTGCTTAAATTAGCTAGAGGATTCGGTCCTGCCAAATCTAAGAATCTTAACCAACACAGCATCTAAAAATAGACCCCAATTACCTCACTGTCTCATATGAGGTATCCCCAGCATCACCCCACGTTTGTATACCTGCTGAACCCACCACTGTTTTTATCATGTAGATACCGAACAAATGTTAGTTAAATCACATCGCTATGGCCATAGTATTATGCTGGACTAATTGTAACATCATTCAGCTACTTATCAGACAGTAAGACGAAGTCTAAATAATATAGGTAAGAAACACCTCAGTAATCCAGGGGTTGAACCACTGTAATTTTTAACTTTGTTTACTTATCTGGGTAAAAAAAAGCAAAGCATTAAAAACAACAGTCTTGATTTCTCGTCATTCGGAGGGGAAGACAGAAACAAGCCAAAAGCAATCTTTTAAGATATAATAGAAAAAACAAGAATATAAAATTATTATGGTAATTAGCAACGAACCTCAATTTGATCACTATAGAATGACATGCTTAGATTTGCATGTCTTATTGAAAAGTAAGAAAAAAGAGGAGCACCTGGGTGGCTCAGTCAGTTGAATGTCTGACTTTGGCTCAGGTTATGATCTCCTGGTTGGTGAGTTTGAGCCCTGTGTGCGTTCACTGCTGTCTGTTCAGAACCCGCATTGGATCCTCTGTCCCCCTCTCTCTCTGCCTCCCCTCCCCTCAAAAATAAACGTTAAAAAAAAAAGAAGAAAAAATGGGCCCTTTATCTTTAAAAAATATATTGTCAGCATTGTGTCATACACACACACACACACACACACACACACACAATCTAAGTATTATTATTATCTAAGTATTATCTAAGTATTTGATTACTGACAGCACAACCAGTTTTCTTCATTTAGAAAAGACTACCTGAAAGGACTTCTTTTTCCCTGGGTTCATACACAACCTTTATTTCATTTTCTATAAGTGGTTAGACAAAGGGTCAAATGATAACTTTAAATATTTAAGCTGGTCAATGACAGTCAAGCAGTCAGATATTTCTCTAGTTTATTGTTAAATATGGATTGCCTTAGAGGTAACCTCGGGTACACTGCAAGGCTTCCTAATGAGTTATTAGTTATGAAACTATGAAGTAATTCTGAATTTTAAATAAGACCGAAGAATAGACTGGGGTACAAAAAATTAAAGGCACCATAATTATGCAATATCATGAGATGTATTAGATAGTCACACTATGCGTATATCAAAAAATACATTAATAAACTGAACATATTAATAAAAAGCTAAGTCTGGCCCTTCAAGACCTCAACACTAATTGGAAAGAATTTTGACAGAACATCTTGAATAACTTTCATTATCAATCTTGGCAAGGTATTTTTCAGCTACCTAAATAATGATTATTTCTAAACTCCACAGTGCATCTATTAAAACCTAAGATCTGAAAAATATCATTAGTGAGGATGAGTGAGGTAGCAAATGTTCAAATGCCACAACCTGAATCTGAATTTATTAGTGTGATGTAAATGATATGTAAGTGTTTCATTTCATTTTCCTGTATTTTACTTTTACAGTGTCCATGTAAAGTATATCGCACATTTGCAATTACATAGCAGATGTTAATGACATATCATGCACTATTTTGCAAATTTTGGCAATATTTTTAAGATCATGCATCCTATCACTTAAAAACTTTTTTTAATGTTTATTTTAGTTTTGAGGGAGAGAAAGAGAGAAACAGAGTGCAAGCGGGGAAGGTGCAGAGAAAGAGGGAGACACAGAATCCGAAGCAGGTTCCAGGCTCTGAGCTGTCAGCACAGAGCCTGACAGGGGGCTCAAACTCACAGACCACGAGATCATGACCTGAGCTGAAGTCGAATGCTCAACCGACTGAGACACCCAGGTGCCCCACATTCTGAGCACTTTAAAAAGCCTCCCAAAGTGTGATTTAATGGATTTAATTCTTAAAGAAAACATTTTGTAGCAAGGAGGATTAACCTCACAATGAAAGCAAACATATTAGTAGCAGATATTGGTGAAAAGTTATAAAAGGTAAATTTTACCTACGAGAGCTTACTCCTGTAACCAAAACACAGATTTATCCATTTTTTCTTTGTTGTTGGAAACAAAGTTATTACTAAAACAAAAACAATATCAGATCACTATTTAGTTTAAAATAAAAAAAGTCTAGGGGCTCCTGGGTAGCTCAGTCAGTTGAGCATTCGACTTTGGCTCAGGACATGATCTCGCAGTCCATAGGTTCGAGTCCCGCATTGGGCTCTGTGCTGACAGCTCAGAGCCTGAAGCCTGCTTGGATTTTGTGTCTCCTCCTCCTCTCTTTCTGCCCCTCCCCTGCTCACGCTCTGTCTCTTTCTCTCTCAAAATAAATAAACATTAAAAAAAGAAAAAAAGAAAAAGAAAAAGGGTCTAGCCAAAAAGGGAGTCTAATTAGTTAATACCAGAGCACAAAGCACCTATTCTAGGAATACGGTTTATTAAAGTTAAAGAAAAAAATGGATCTGTGTGACACATTAATAATGCCTCTACCTACTCTTTTTTTTTTTTTTTAATGTTTATTTATTTTTGACAGAGAGAGAAACATAGCATGAGTCGGGGAGGGGCAGAGAGAGAGGGAGACACAGAATCTGAAGCAGGCTCTAGGCTCCGAGCTGTCACCACAGAGCCTGACGCGGGTTCGAACTCACGGACTGCGAGACCATGATCTGAGCCGAAGTCGGACACTCAACCGACTGAGGCACCCAGGCGCCCCAACCTCTAACTACTCTTGCTTTTCATATTAGATTTGGTTCCACTAAAGATTCTCCCCTTGAGGTGACATGTCTGCTATGTGTATCTTGTTCATAGATGGCCATAGGCACCCTGTGTATTAAAGGATATTATTTTGTGAATACCTAGGCTTTAAGTTTCACTAAAATGGGAGGCTTGCTCAATAAATACTTGCTCCAGGTCATGAAGTCAGATATTAGAAAAGAAGGAAGAGATTGCTGCCCGAGTTGACTGCTGTACCCCCCCTCCCAATTTCCCTAGACAAGGAGGTCTTTGCTTCCTGGTTCTTTTAGTTGGGGTCTTGACTCATGGACTTCTTATGCTCGCTTTTCCCTTTCTCACTGGAATGAAAACACTCATACAGCATAGGCATGATGCACGATCACGCTGCAACAGTACAAATGAAGTTTATGAATGACGTCCTTCACTTTACTGCCCCTTCCTCTCACACGGTGAGATCCGTAACTTACTAGCTATAGGACTTCCAAAGCTGAGTGATTTGTAATGTAATACTTCTTGAATCTCCAGAGCAATTTCAGCATTAGTTACAAATAAAAGTTGGCTCTCTGCATCTCTTAACCTTGGGAACATGAACCTTTAAGACTTGGAGATCAAATACCAACATTCCCCTAGGACTGCTGTGCACATCTGCATTTCTGGACATAGGACTTTTTTTGTTCCCAATCAAGTATAATCTCACTTCATAACTTCTAACTTTTGGCTCGGTGCTACCTAGATTTCCAGGCAAGCAAAGAAATGAAGGCTGAGGATTTTGTGCTTAGAGGTTTGGAAATCTGGCAAATGCTACGTTAAAATGCAAGTATTTGATCTTGAACTTCAACATAGTGAAATGCAGTTAAAATACAAAGTAACCAAAGGGAGGCTTTATATATTCCAAATCTGCACCTGTATTCCGATGTTGCCAGGTATTTGTACTAACAATTCTGTGTCCCGGGCAAAATGGAATGGAGAGCCTCCCAAATTGTCCTCTGGGATCTTCCAGCCATTCGAAGTAATCACTAATTCCTGCTTACATGTTCAAGCCAGGCATCCAAGGGCTGCTATTCCTGGCTGATTTTGTTGTGTGTTTAAATGTTTAAATGGTCCGATTGCATCTGGGTCCAAACTAATTTAACATGGAAAGTTAGTTCAAGGATTCCAGTCACCTTTAAGTTATCTTTGAAGCCAGCTATGAAGATTGCTTCAGTTATTAATGTACAATAATAAAAAAGCACCCTTCTGATTCACCAGACTCAAGGGTTTGTAAGGTCTCCTTAATATTGACCTTTAGGATCCAATCAGTGAGGTAAGAATTTATTTTCAAATAATTTAATTTAGCATCCATTAGCACTCTTTGGGACCTGAAAGTCACAGAATTTAACTGATTCTTATATTCAGATAATCGTGAGCACAGGTTGCCTGTAAAATGAAATTTCCATGAAGATTTAGGCAGGCAGCACATTTTATAGTCCTGAATGTCATTAAGGTAGGGGTATAGACTAACAGGATTTATTCTACAAATGCTCTCCAACAATATCAGTAGCTTCAGTAAGTGGAAGCTATCTTTCATTTGTCAGTATATTTCCACTTCTGCAAGCTCTTTGATGGGAAGGGCTCTTTCTGGTACTTCTCTGTATATCATATAGAACTCAGTCTTGTAACATGGTGGGAAAACACACTGCCTTAGATGCCAGGAGAGCAGCATTCAGCATCCAACCTCGCTACTTATTAACTGTGAGATTTCTGGTGGGGTTATTATGATACATGGGTCTTAGTTTGCCTACCTGTAAAGTGGGGACAGTGTTTTGCCTCACAGTGCTCTGACAGCAACCTAAAAAGTATGGATTAAACATATTTTGTAAACTGTAGTATTCTGTTTAAATTTAGGTTTTTGTCCCTATTTTATTCTACTCGAATTAAGAGCTACTATTTTCGAGCACTTACTATGGACTAGACACTGTGTACATGATATATAAGGGTTGTGCCACTAAATCTTTACGACAATTCAATAAGGTATGTTCCATCAGGACTCCCCTTTGACAGATGAGGAAACCTAAGTTTGACTCAATCCCGAGCAGTCTGGCTCCAAAGTCACCACTCTAAACTGCTGTCACAGAGTGAGTCCTCTGCTTTTAGGAAAAAGATCTCACCTTTATGAATCTACCAATGGAAGGTTTAGGTGGTCAGAGTGAAGAGGAGACAGTCACCTCGTCTAGAGTGACCCCAGATGTCACAAGGTAAAAGAAGACAGAGGATCTGAACCATCAGACTCGTGGCCAGAGGTTTTCCATTTATGTTCAGATTTCTGCAACACAAATATCGCATCCTGCTATGCATATTTTCAACTGTACTAAAATCACCAACTGAGGCTTAAGAGGGGGGGAAAAATCACCTCAATTCTACATCCAGCTGTGAGTAAAATGCTGGAGCTTGGGAGTCTGGGAAAATACAAGTGGACTGGCCAGGGTGGAAAACAATACTTTGTGACCTGATACATCCGTTGCTGAAACAGCTGACAAGCCACCCCTCAGGGGGTATGGTAGACACAAACGACCATGGTGGTGGTCACCTCTGTGAGGATTCCCTTCTCCAGACGGACTGAAGAAAAACCCAAGAGTGGAGGTCACCTGGCAGGAAGAGCGGTTACTTTCCCAGGTACCAGGCTTTGGCTGGCTACCAACCAACGCACTGCGAGAGAATGAGACCCAAGACAATACTCTGCCTGTGCTCAACAATGAGTGCACAAAGGGTGTCAAAGCATGTGTTTAAGCATATGTGAACAAAGAACATAAAGATGTGTGAGAGGGGTGTTAAAACATCAGTTCAAACATGTGTTTAACCATGTGTGAGCAAAAGGGTGTTAAGCCATGTGGTAAAGCAAGTGTTAGAGCATATTCTATTACAAATGTTTCTCATTTGGGAGCTTAAATTATTTTCTGCCTAATCTAGGGTTGCTAAGCAATAGTTCTGTGTTGTCCTAACTTAACACAATAAGTTATTAAACTGAAAAAAAAAAAAATTGAAGTTAGATTTCTTTTTTCCTGTCTCGGTTTCATCACGAAGAATTTACATCTATAGTTTTCAATAAACACAGTGGTAGTGTTGTGCTAGTGTAAGCAAAGACCGGGGTAATGCTCCAGGTGGAAGAAGGCAACAGCCAGAGACTAGGGAAGACCATGCTCAGTGTAGTGAGACAAATCCACAGTGTTTGGAGGCTACGGTGGCATATCACACTAAAGTTTGATACGCTGCATGGTTCACCGGCTTGGGGCGACTGTCTCATCTAGGGAAACTTAACTGCAGCTAGGACTCCTTTTGTTCTCATCTTTGAAGATATAAAATGCTGTGCCAGAGAGCGAGGGTTTTGACGGTGCTTATTGGCGGTAAAATGTGATGGAGTCAGACTTGAAGGTTTGTCTGACATTATTTGCTAAATATATTAGCTTCTGAATCTACAATGGTGCTGGGGTCTTGCGTTCCGAAGCAAATGAATCCTCTTATTTTAAAGGGTGAATACAGAATCCTGGACGTGACTTTAAAAAGAATGGAAGTAGACCAAAAGCAGAATGTGCTATTGATGCCTTCCTACAGGGTAAAGAAAGAGACCTTAAAACAAGGGCACGTAGGGGCGCCTGGGTGGCTCAGTCGGTTCAGCGTCGGACTTCGGCTCAGGTCATGATCTCACGGTTTGTGAGTTCGAGCCCCGTGTCGGGCTCTGTGTTGCCAATGCAGAGCCCGCTTCGAATCCTCTGTCTCCTCTTTCTGCCCCTCCCTTGCTCTTTCTCATTCTCTCTCTCAAAAATAAAGAAACATTAAAAAAAATTAAAAAAAAAAAAACCAACCCAAGTGTACATATACTAACAGATTAAAAAAAAAAAATTCAGGTAGCTACCTTATTTCTTATCGTGAGACAAAGCTGTAAACAAAATAAGCCAGTAAACCTATTTAAGCCCACTCATTTCTCTGCTGGGAGAGGCTATTTCATCAAATATTCTTTTTTAAAATCCCAAGAAACAGAAGAAAAGCGAAAGATCGGCAAGTTTGTGCTTAAATTCCATTTCCTATACAGTAAATTAATATGGCCCTTTCTGCTTCACTGGAATGATTTGTGTATAAATGCTATTTGATTATACCTAGGAAAATACTTTTGATCATTCTGAATAAAGAACAATCGATACAACCATTAAAATCAAAATATTGCCTTCCCAATCACCTTTTGCCTCAAGACCGCGGAATGTTTCGTTGAAACAAAAACTGGCAAGAGAGAAACAAACAATTAAAGCTAGAGTCTTCTGTCGGCCGCCCTTGCAGCAAAGGTCAGAGGATTTTTGACTACTTCTCTCTGCCTGTTTGCTTGTGTCACTTAATGATTTGTTCATGCAGTTCGGTACATACTCAAGAAAATGCAATTCCTCAGCAGGATAAAGCATAGTTTCTGGGTGTTGTGACCTGACTCTTTGCTTAAACAAGTTCCAGAGCGTACGTTGACAAAGCGGGTGATTATTTTTTCTTCTTGGAGACGCGGCTCAAATAAAGAAAACTAAGAAAACAGAATCCCGCCAAGGAAACACTAGAGGAAAGTTGTGCAGAGGCTTTCCTAATTTATGTTTGGTCGTTTTACTGTTGACCAAAACAAATACACTGATGAGCCAATTCATTTTCGCAATCCCACGTTTCTTCATTAGTAAGGCATTTCACTTTTAATAGTGCCAAACGAATATAGAATGCAGACCATTTATTTTCTGTCAATACGAAATACACTCTGATAGCACTGAGGATAGTCTCCGAATGCACGTAAGTCAGGCTCAGCAATAACGTCTGGGCTGCAAAAATGAAGACACATCTGTAGATCTCACAAGCTGAAGGAAGAAACTATAAAGGAGTACGCTCTGAGGTCCTCAGAACCAGCTGAAATTGTTAGTCGGGGCTAGTTAACCGAAGGTTCCCCATTTTCAGTCAAACAAGCATGCAAACACACCCCACTTTGTAGAAAACAGAACAAGACAAACAGCCCTGATGGAGATACAGACCTTGAGATAATACTTCTGAATTTCTCTGGAGGTGCCGATTTGAATACATATAATCATTCTCCTTAATTACATTTTTCTCTAGACATGGAATACTCAATAAACAAAACACACTGGGGGCAAGTAGGGGCAAGAGGCTCTTTCTGTAAAAACTCTTCCCTAGAGTACTCTGCACAGGGTTAGGTAGCCTAATGTGGTACACAGTAAGTCTTGCATAACAATTTGCACTTTTAATCAAACTTTTCAGAAGGCAGCAAAAATAATCAGAAAAATAAGTTTAGCCTCTTCTGCTTTCTATTTGAAGTGACCATCATTAACCTCAGTGGACAGGTCACATGCGGAGGGAAAGAGCTCTTGAAGGAGTGAGTTTTCCCAGCTTTACAACCATGGGCATTTTGCTCTCGGGCTGTCGGGTGAAGGAAAGTGCTGGCCACGGCATCCTGAACATCCTCTCTGCCTCCTCTGAGCTCTGTGACTTTCCTGGAATCAGCCTGCCAGAGATCCTAAACAGGGTAGGAAGGAACTCTATCGTAAACTGGAGCCATATTTGCAAGTGTGTATTTAAAGTAAGCTAGAGAACTTTCACAATGTCCCAAATCGAGACTGGGCAATTGCCTCTTGAGGTTGGCACCACTTCCCTTTTTATGAACAAAACAACCTCAGCAATTATGGGAAAAAAGTCAAAACCAATGTAAATAAACCGACAAGCTCGTTTATCTTTTTCACCTTAAACACTAAAAAAATATAGGTTTTCTTAAAGGCTTAAGAAAATTAAATGTTTTGTATGTTCGAAACTTATCCCCCTTTCTTCTACTTAATGTTTCTTACAAATGCTTATGGAATCACTCCCACATTAGAAATCTTGAACTCTTAAAATACTTTATGTAATTCGACGCAAATGCTTCAATCTGAAATGACAGCAGTAAATACCAGGTAGAAAAGTTCAAGGTAGGTACTGTTTAAGATAAATATTTCTCCAGATTCCAAGTTTTCATTTTTTGGAAACTAATGGAAAGACAGACCTCAAAAAAATTTCACGTGTTACACTTCCTATGTAACTTAAAGACAACTCAGTGAGCAGAAGCTGAATTTGTAACTTTTAGTCAACTGATTTCCTTTGCAACATTTGCTTTCTGAGACCAACTCAGACTGATTATTTTTTAAACACTGAATCATCAAGCTTTCTTCGAAACAGCATTAGCAGTAAAAATTTACCCCCCCGCCCAAATGAGACTCACTCTGCCATCCACAGGCATGTTTCTAGACGTGAGAGAGTTTTAAATGTGTTTTTTTCCAGATCTTTACTAAAATGCAAGGAGTTAAGTTGGCAAGGTTTATATAAACCAAAGTCATAACTCACTTGTTCTTTTGGGATAGCTCGTTCGTTCATTCATTCATTCACCCACTCTTTCATTCAATCAGATATTTCCTGAGTGTCCGTTCTGTCCCAGGAGCTAGCAGGGCACAGGGGGTATAAAGTGGAATAAGTTTTGGTCCTGGCCCTTGAGCAGCAAAGGGCTGTGGGTGCCACAGAATAAAGCAAGCAAGTATGACACTGAGCTATGAGGTGGCGCTAGGGGTGGGAGGGGAGAGTTGACATGAAAATAGACCCGGTGTTTTAGGTCTGTGATCAGGAATGCCTAGTTGGCAGCAGGACAGAGACTGGACAGACAGCACATGTGATCTCAGCGAGACTGTGCAGATGTCCAGCACCCATGGGCCAGAGTACCTCCTGTGTCTCCAAGGGTGGCGCTCAGGGACTTGGAGATCCCTTTTTGTACCTCCTCTGGGAAGCTGAGATGATAATTTGATCACTGCTTAAAAAATAAAGAAAGAAAAAAGAAAAGAAAGGAAAAAGAAGAGGAAAACCCTCTTAACGTTCTTTAGCTATTCCCTTGTGTTGGTGCCTGGAGCCCGTGTCAGGTAAGTTTTTATTAAAAAACAAACAAACAAACAAAACATCTATAATTTTAAACCACTTAACATTAAAATTGCCTACAGTTTTAAATTCTCTTCAGCTTTAGGGAAACTGAATGGATGATGCTCCTGTCCCTTAAAAGGAAAAAAAAAAAAGGTTTCAGGAGGGCAGGAAGACAGGTGTCACTTCACTTATACGTGTTTTGGGACTTCTTACGTTTTGGTCCCATGTTTGAGCCCTGAAGTTAGCAGAGGTTGGGAATCAAAGTGAGAGAACAGAAAATATTTCTATTTGCTAATGGTATTTTGCTAGTGATAGGGAGAGAAACATTTCTTCATCAAACATTTATTGAGTGCGTATTATGCACCAGGCACCAGGCTTACTGACGTGGTGACACAGAGATGAAAGCCAGTCCTCTCCCCAGGGACACACGGTCAAGTGGAGGGGATGGGTGGGGACTGACGAGTGAAACACAGCAAGGGTCTCATGGCACTGTGTGCAGACCGCTGGAGACTCGAGAAGCTCATTTTAGGCAGGACAGAGATGATTACCTTTTATTTTAAATATTCATAAGCACTCGACAATTTATTTGGGATAGTTATAGCACTTAATATGTAAAACAACACATAACTGGGACATTCGAATCATGATTACATGGATAATTCTCTGTGAAATAAAGCGAGAGGTATTGAAGCAAGAGTGTGCCAATTTAAAGAGAAAGAGTGGTAGAGGTGTTAGGCAGGTGGAGCCAGGACCAAAAGTGTGATGGTATTACTCAAACCCCTGAAGTTTGGGAAATAAGGCAGATCGGCGTGGCTAAGTCAAAAAGGATGCCGTTTTACAAGGGTTGGACTCCTCTTTGTATGTTCCCTGGCTCAAAATAAGATGCCATGAAAGAGGCACAGACTTCTAGGAGAGCCCAGGGAAGGGAAGGGCACTAACATGGGCTGGGGGATTCAGAGGGGTTTCCAGAAAGAGGAGACCAAGGATGACAAGTTATGCTGAGAACAGTATTAGGACCCTGGTATGTCGAATGGTGGAATCCTAGGTTTGGATGGAACCTCAGGCATCATCAGTTACATTATCTGTAATTAACTATAAAATACTTCTGTACAGATAGCGTGACAGATATGTGTATATTAGTTAGTCTTAATCCATGCCCTTGGGTAGTGAGTTTATAATTGAAGGGGCCTAATGGGAATACACACTTCGGGGTGTTGAGTTCACATTTAAAAGACTAACGAAAAGCCATATTCCAGAAGCAGCTACTGCAAGTGTGGCAGCTCTCTTTATCTTATTAATTAGTTACTCTTAATTAGCATAACGAATAATTATTAATGAGGGCATTAGAAATGGCACTGAGGCTCTGTGCACTGGCTAGAGGTATTGTCCTTGGCACTCCCACAGGGTGCAGGGAAAGGGCATCGAATCTAGTGACCCTGGAACGGTGCCTTCCACTCAGGATTTTCAGTGCTCTATCCATCACTCAGAGGAGTCTCTCACCTGACTCTGACTAGAAGGTTAGCCAAGTCCTTTGCTAGAATATTCTCACATCTGCCTCTAGCGATCCTTTCAGGCACACTGCTGTTCACGCCCTCTCCCATCAGGACAGAGGACAGGGACTCATTTCATCCAGAGGACAAGATGGATGGCTGTCTGTGCTCCTGTTTGTGAACACGTGTTTCTAGATGTGGCAGATTTCAGTCTGGGGTTTGCTTTCATTTTGACATATTATTTGGGAAGCAGGCATAGCCTTCAACCACCTCCAACTCATCTGTCTCCAACTGTAGCCAATGTCGACCATGAAAAACCTAGTAGTCATGAAAGACCAAATTTGCTAGAGTCAGATCTAACCTAAACTTGCTCTCTCAGAGAGGTTAAGGGATTTGCTCAAGGGCACATGGCTAGTTAGTCATAAAACTAAGCTTAGCATGCGGGGCTCTTTGTTACCATCTTCCTGGTCAACCAATGGTTGTTGGCCAGGGATGCTCATCCCAATCATCTGCAGAACTTGTAAACCACGCACATGCTCAGGTCCAGCCCAGGAGAATGTGATTCTGTAGAAGATCTGGGAGTAGGGGCACAAGTTTCTATGTTTTCTAAACACCTGTGCAGGTTACATTCTGATGTACACACACAAACATACATATGAGAATCACTGGACTATCCCATGATACTGATAAATGCAAAATGTGTAATGTCTATTGCACAATTTCTATGGACCCGGCCCTGTGCCAGGTGCTTAGCATGCTCTATGTTATTTTAGTTTTAAATAATCTCTACACCCAACATGGGGCTCGAACTCATGACCCTGAGATCAGGAGTCGGATGCTCTACTGACTTAGCCAGCCAGGCGTCTCTCTATTATTTTATTTTTACAACAAATCACTGAATAAGATATCCTTAGCACTTTACAGATGTAGAAATTCATGGTGCAAAAGTTAAGTAAACTGTCCAAAGTGACAGCTTATAAGTGGCGAGAGACAGATTCCAACCCGGATTTGCCTTTCTCCACCAATCTGCTCTTAACCATGATGCCCTGTTACACATCATGGGACATAATATTGCTGGGAAAATACCTAATGCAGGGGTGAAGAAGGACAGCATAAATGAGCAAAATGGGCCAAACAGAAACTGGGGTGAACCAGAGACCACGTGTCTTTCTAAAGGGCTCTGCGTTTTGCTTGATGGCTATTCTGAATGTTTTAAGAGTAACTATACAGAGCAACTGGAAGTCTCATACGTTGCTATGGGATGCAAAATGGGTCAGCCACTTTGGAAAGGGTTTGGAAAGGTTTCTTATAAAATTTAACACATACTCACTATATGACCCAGCAATCCGACCCATAGGTATTTACCCAAGAGAAATAAAAACCTCTGCCCACAAGAAGATATGTACACAAACGTTCATAGTGCCATATTGATATGTGTTCCAACCTGGGAGCAGCTTACGCCTTCATAAACTGGTGAGTGGATAGATAAATTATGGTGAATCCCTACTGTGGTATATACTCGGCAATTAAAAGAAATGAAATACTAACACACACAATGACAGATGAATTTCAAAAGCTCTATGCTAGGTGGAAGAAGTTATACACGAAAGACAAAATACTGCATAATTCCATTTACATAAAATTCTAGAGAAGGCCAAACTCTAGTGTCAGAAAGCAGATCAGTGGCTGCCTGTGATGGGTGAGAGAGAGGGGAACTGAGAGCTAAGGGCCCGGAAGGAACTTTCTAGAGGAAGAGCACTGCTGTGTCCTGATGTGTTGTGTGGGTTACACAACTGCATACCATGACCTGAACTCCTCAAATTCTATACTTAAAAGGTGTGATTTCTACTGTATGTAAGTAATACCTAATACCTCAATTTTTTTTAAAGAGCAGCTCATCATTTCTTTTTTTTTTTTTTAATTTTTTTTAACGTTTATTTATTTTTGAGACAGAGAGAGACAGAGCATGAATGGGGGAGGGTCAGAGAGAGGGAGACACAGAATCTGAAACAGGCTCCAGGCTCTGAGCTGTCAGCACAGAGCCCGACGCAGGGCTCGAACTCACAGACCGTGAAATCATGACCTGAGCCGAAGTTGGCTGCTTAACCGAATGAGCCACCCAGGCGCCCCCTAATACCTCAATTTAAAAAACATAACTGCCAACCAACAAAAAAAAAAAAAAAAAAAAAAAAAAAGCAAAGGAAAAAAGTTCTGCACGTCACTTATGGCCCATAGCTTGCGGTTTTCAACCTCTGGTCTCAGTAGAGAGATTCCGTTTTAGATTCCTGAGGAAACACAACAGATGACAAAAAGTCATCCATCATCCTCCCCGAGGCTGGGCTCAGGAAAAATGGTGAAGCTTGCGTTCATCCCCTTCCTCCATTTCTCCTCCTCCATCAGGTGCAGAACGCTTCCATGCTGCCCCCTGGCTGTTCAGCACCTCCTACCACGGCACCCAGCTCCCATCTCCTTCTGGGGCACCTCTAAAACCACCCTGCCTTTCAGCCCTTCAGCCCTCCTCCCAACCTCTTTGACTCAAAGACTGTTCCTCAGTGCTCTGTGCAAGGCAGAGACAAAACCTGGCTAACACATCACCAAGTAGGTGCCACCATCAACACTGATTAATTCACCACGTAGGTACGAGCATTTGACAAAGACGATGCATGGAACCCTAAGCTGAATGTTCTTTCCTTTTAGATAGTTACAGAATGCTTTGGGAAAAGGTGGCTCTTTCTGGAACCCTCCACATTCATCTCTACCAGAGAGTGGCCAGCCTGTTTGTTTATACATATGCTTTGTCACAATATTATCATGAAACACCTTCAAATGAATATACGCAAGAGGTCTGTGTGGATAGTATAGAAGTTATATGCGATGATCATACACAATTATCAAACTCATAGCGCTCTTAAATATCAGGCTGAGGAACTCTAAGACACAGTAGAGTGAGCCCTTCTGTTTTCTGAAAAACCAGTGAATGCCAACCCTATGCGGCTGGGCTTTCCTGAACCTCTGTGAATGTCCTAATAACTTGATTAAAAACGAGAAGGTGACAATAATATCCGATTGACTACAGTGACACAAGCTATCATGTTAAGCTAAAAAGAAAAAAAGGCAGAGGGACTTAAAATTTGTATTAATGCCACATAAAGGAAAATGTTAACATATGAATAAATACTAAAACAAAAAAAGGAAGAAAAGATCATTGTGGGTGTATTATCAGTGATTTTTCTCCCTTTCCTTTTTAAAAATGTTGCTTTCTTTTGGGGCGCCTGGGCGGCTCAGGTGGTTAAGCGTCCAACTCTTAATCTTGGCTCAGGTCATGATCTCTTGGTCATGAGACAGAGCCCCACATTCAGCTCTGCGCAGACAGCATGGAACCTGCTTAAGATTCTCTCTCCCTCTCTCTGTCCCTCCCCTGATTGCGTGACGCTCGCGCACACATGCACGTTTTCTCTCTCTCTCTCTCTCTCTCTCTCTGTCAAAATAAATAAATAAACTTAAAACATATTGTTTTCTTTTGCTTTGATAATACTATCTGTGTAATAAACCCACATCAGAAGAGGAAAAAGAAATCACCCAGACTGGATCACAGCCAGCACGGTGTGCTGACCTGTCACCCATGAACTAATGTCTGTGTTGACTGTCCACACTTCTTTCTCCTTATAAACTTGAGGCCGAGGGATTTTGGTAGTAGAAACATACCAGTCACATGCAAGTATTTTATCCACCCTTTAGTCATGCTGATGAGGACAGCCACTTCTTTCAAGGCTGTCTGCTAAGGATCCCCATTTGCAAGTGGAAATAATAAAATCCAGAGAACTGATTAATAAAGCAGCTGTGTACCTAGAAAGAACCCCAGCTCCGGATTTGACTTTGACTTGGAAAATTTTTTTCAATGATATCTTGACAAGACACGTGGTTAATACCTTTTCCCCCCAAGCAAAAACTGGATTAAAAATTTCAAGTCCTATGAAAGCAAAATTGTTGCTTTAAAAGCAAATAAGCAAGCGGACAAACAAAAAAAAGGTAGTATCATGGCCAGGCCAGTTGCAGTCAATGTTGTTAAGTTTGATTTCAGCCCTTCCAGACTCTGACATGTGACCTCCTAAGATCCTCCAGGATCCGCCTCTGCTCTGCTCCCGTATTGACCTACTTCTAGGGAAGAATCTGATTATGTCACATGCAGAGCTGAGAGAACAGGTTACAATAGTGCCCACACAGCCTCTAAAGAGACAACCAAGTCTAATGATTAAGAGAACACGCTCCGTAGGGAGGATTTGGGGGCACTGGCTCCGGATGGCATTTTTGATGGCATGGGACTCCTAAAGAAAAAGCCTACCTTTTGGTGGAGGTCTATTCTGCCTACACACATAGCCACCTGTACTTGTAACACCTTTCTAAATCCTTAGGAAAACATGGGAAGTAGGCATGTTCAGGAGGAAATAACCCATGAGACAAAACTTATTAATGGGCTACATGACAACTAGGGAAGAACGTGGTCTTTTCAGAAGGTTCGTTCTGCCTAGAGCACATAGTAGGTGTTCAATAAGGAATAATGATGGTGAAAAAGGTGCACCGTAGGTTTTCAGGCCATTGTGATTTTGCCAAGCTTTTATCTCCTCAGTGGAGGGGAGGGTAAAAATGGGAAGCAGATGACAGTTGGGCACAACTGTGAACATGTTGTGAGATGACCCACATTCTACTGTTGAAAGGGGAACATCAGAAAATGAAAGGCAAAAGTCATAAAGTTGACAATGTAGAGCTGATTTGAATTATCTGCCATACCTGCCTTGCAAGATGCTACCTCCCTGTTCGTGCTGTTTCTTTAGCCTGGAATCCCTTTTAACTTTGCCGAGGCAAATGTTACCCTTCCTTCAAGGGCCATGCCATCCATGAAACTCACCCGGATTACTCCAAGCTGCCGGTGATCTCCAGACTCCAGGAACTGTGCACTGAGGTCTGTGATCACCAAACATCTTGAGTTAGCCCTTCTTCTGCCCTCCTTATCTCTTTCCGACTAGGGTGTGGGTTTTCTGAAGGCAAGAGTCATCTTGATACATCCTTACATACCCAGGAAACCTCTTTTCACGTATTTGTGGAGTGAATTACCATTTTCCTAATAAATGGTTCCCAGGATAGGAGCATTAATAGGGGAAATCGGTTCCTGTAGGTAAGTAGTCTTTATTGCTGGAGATTCGAGTTTTCCCCAAGAGGGACAGAGAAAGGAAATGAGGAGTAAGGAAATGCGTGAGGATGCCTGGCTTACAGTAGACAGGCTTGTGTGAGGCTGTCATGATGGCCAGCACAGGCAAACAGGCCTTGTCTTCAGGATGCATCAGTAGACGCCATCAGTGAATAGAGATGCCACGGTGGACTTTTCCCAGGCAGTATTTGGAATGACCCCCTAAATCATGCCTCACTATATTACCGAGAGGGACACTTAAACCTCAAAGAAGATTCATCTAAAGAAACTGGCACGTGGGATTTCATTTTCCCTAAGGCTTCCGTGCCTTATGTAGTAAATCATCAATAATTAAATAGCAACAGTTAAAACAAGACCACCCAGGCATACAGGCCCAAGGGTTGAGCTACAGAAATGGTCCCCTTATCTAGGGCAATTTTAAAGATCACTCACAGTTTCCAGTTTAAAATGGTGCCTGGTTGATGGCTCCTGATGTTGCATCTATCAAAGGACCCATTAAATTGGGATGGAAAAATACGAGATGATAATTTACAACACCAAAACTGACATCACAAATTGCCAGAGCCTGGAAGGATTTTTCTACCACTATTAAAAAAAAAAAAAAATGAATTGGGCTGAAAAATGTAAGCAGTAGTCCACCCTCCACAAAGTCTGCTACTAGGTGAAAAATGCAACATCTGTAACAAGCAGAAACTGAGCAGTTGTCTCTCTCATGAGTGGATGCTGCAATTTAGACGGTATTTGGGCTGTCGTATTCATTCCTCTTCCTCCATGTTCCGCACCTTGTTTCTCTTCTACAGCCAGTAAGAAACTAGAGTTCCCAGGGAAACAATAAATCAACATTGAATGGCAGTAGGAAAGGTATGGTGTAAGGTGCTGAACCCTGGGAAGTGTGGCCTTCCTAAGTACAGTGTGCCTATATCTGGTGGTGGAGGAGATCGCAGTTGAGCATCCACACACTAGACATTTTTTCATCCCAGAGTCATGGAGTTGGGGAAAGAGGAATTCCCATTTCATTCCCATAAAGACAGTCCCGACAAAAAGGACTATCTTTAGACAGAGCTGAGCATATAAAGCTGCCATCCACTTGCAGATCCAAGAGAGGGTTGGTTTTAAAAAGTAACCAAACCACACAAAAACTCACAACAACACGAGGACAATGGAAAAAAAGATGCTACAAAACAAGGGAAAGGAAATGAGACCTTAAGGTTCAGAGGAAGAACGTGATTCTTCATATACATCCGAATCATATACTTATCCTGAAAAAGTTACTTGAAGAAATATCCCCACTGACTACAAAATTAGATCAAGGGTGGCAAAGTCACCAATGAGATAAACACTGATTCTCTTCAAGGATGCCACCCCAAGAAATTAATACACTCTATGAACGCAGACACATAGCATCAGTGTATAGCAGGAGTCGGGAGTCGGAAAACACCTCCATGTTTGGGGCGCCTGGGTGGCTCAGTCGGTTAAGTGTCCAACTCTTGCTTTCAGCTCAGGTTCATCTCATGGTCTGTGCATTTGAGCTTCACATCGGGCTTTGCACTGACAGCGCAGAGCCTGCTTGGGAATCTCTCTCTCCCTCCCTCTCTGCCCCTCCCCAACTCTCTCACTCTCTCAAAATAAATGAATAAACTTTAAAAAAAAAAGTTTGAAAATCTTAAAAAAAAAAAAAAAGAAAAAAATCTCCATGTTTAACGTAAAGGAAATAATCCTATGAGAGAATATTATACCACTGTTATAAATAAGGATTACAGAGTTTTTTATGGCATGGGAAAATGCTTTTAATATAATCTTAATGTATAGAGTGGGATACAAAATTGTGAATGTTGTATGACCTCAATGACAGAAATAAAATACACGGGAAAATACATAGAAAAAGCTTGGAATGAAATATGCCAAAACCTTAGAGTTCCTATGTTTTCACCAGTGTGATTATGGATGACTTTCTCCCTATTTCTTGATAAATTTCTTTCTCTACAAAATAAGGGGCTTTAAAAAAAAACTTTTATTACTAGAAAATACTTTTTTTAATTAGGAAAAAAATATAAATATGTGAAGACAATGTGGAAACAGAAATATGTGTAAGATACAATATCAAGTGAGAAAAGCATAGAATATTATACATAGATCATGACTGAAAAACTTCCAGGGAACATCTGCATCAAAGAAGGTAGTTTGTTTCAAGGTGGGGGGCTAAAAATGATTTTTTATTTAAAAAAATTACCTTTATTATTACTAGTTTGTGTTTTACAGCAAAAATGTAATTTAAAAAGAGTGCCCCGGGGGCGCCTGGGTGGCTCAGCAGGTTAGGCATCTGACTCTTGATTTTGGCTCTGGTCATGATCTGAGGGTTCGTGAGTTAGGGATTGGTTAGGGCTTTGGATTGGCTCTGTGATGACAGTGCAGAGCCTGCTTGGGATTCTCTCTCACCTTCTGTCTCTGCCCCTCTCCTGCTTGTGCCTGTGTTCTCCCTCTCTCTCAAAATAAATAAATAAACTTAAAAAAAATAAAAAGAGTGCCCCAAATAAAATACGTTAGCTACATCCTCAGTGTGGCAGCATTACAGAAAAGAAATCTCTGAGACCAGCAACTACTTTCTAGCCACAGTTTCCCAAAGACCACTCAGGTTCACTTTCATGTACCAACCGATGACCGTTACTACAGCTTAGGCTAAGCCCTTGGCTTATACTCTATGGATAGAATGCTCATGAATATTTGGTGATGAACAAACGCATGAAAGAAGAAAAGCCTATTCCACTTTATAGACACAGCCTTTGGTAAAAAAAAAAAAAAAAAAAAAAAAAAAAAAAAAAAAAAAAAGATTCTTTACATTCATTCAGTTTTTACAGTATCTCCAATGTTGAAAACTACAAGGATGCTTTGCTTCAGGAACACTCATTCATTCATCATAGATTACATGCTCCATGGAAATCCAGTTGGAGCCAAAACCTGGTGCCATATTTTTATTTCTCTTTTTCCATTTCAAAAGAAAAAGCTGTAGTTAATTCTAATTTTCCTGCAGGCAGAAGGAAGGGGAACTTTTTATGTATGTGAAAGAATGGCACCCCCCCAGCCACCTGAGGACAGTTCCTCCCAGGAACACCTGTTTGCTCCAATTGAAGCCTGTCCAAATTGAGTCCTGGGGATCGGAAGCTTGCTCTTCAAATGTCCCACCATTCTACAATATTTATTCCCCACCTGTCTGATGGCCGTGATAGCTTGGGAATGCTCCAGCCAGGGAAAGCTGTTTCTTGGCCCTGACATGGCAGAGCTAACAGCAGCTAATGTTCACCCAGAATCTGGTCTGAATCCAGTTGCCCCAGAGTTTAAAAATGCCTTTTTTCCCCCCTCCTTCTCCTTTTCATAGTCTACCAGGCTTAGCAAAAGTTCTTAAGGAGGAAGAGGTAAATAATTTTTCATCTTCATACCAACGCATTGCAAAACCAAGTTATACCTTTCACTCTTTGTCTGTGAAATCTGACTTTTGGGTTTTCCACTCCTAGTCATATTAAATAGCTGCCCAATACTAAAAATGAAGATTAGTAAATTATTTTCTCCAATAAGAGAACTATTAAAACCCAGAAGGTAAAATTTAATAAAGACGATCTAGACACATAATTTAACATGTAACTCAGGGAAAGAAAAAGATGCCCACATCAAACTCCAATTATAGTAGTGAAATAATGTATTATTTAAAAAATTCTAGCCATGAGAAAACTGTACATTTGAAAAGCTTACATAAAGCCTTCTAAAATAAGAGACCTTTTATCTCTTCCACATCCATGAGCTTGAAAATACTTTATCTATGCAATTTCAAGGCACATAAAAACCTCAGTGAATAAATAAAATGTTCTTTTTTTCCTTTATACAGAAGCTTTAAAAATTATCCATATAAATAGCTTGGCCTTGAACAAACAGATTAAAAGACCTAACAGGCTATGGTTTCAGATCATGTATACAGAACAGAGAATGAATGCTTTTCTTTATTGGCTGTGCAAGTTTCCTACTAACTAAATTTCTAGAAGCCCATTTGATGAGAAAGATTTAATTGGAATATGTGAAAAAAGTCAGCATTTTAAAGTGACATGCTTTATTATTTTATCAAATAATTAATATACCAAATAAAATAGTCATTGCACTCTGCCAAGTCTTTGCATCTACTTGTGGAATTTCAAAGGTTGTAAAATTTTATAAATATGTGATTTTAGCCAAGTGCATGAAAATCTTCAATATCTTTCTAAAACTGGGGTGTCACACGTGAAGAGGTTTTTCACGAGTGTCTAGAAACAGGATTGTTTAGGTGATTTCAAGCTCACCTTAGCTGCTTGAAGAAAATCTTAAACTTCGTTGCAACTAAAAACAATTCTCACTACATCTTTGGATCATAATTACTTTATCAAAGAGCACAGTTACAGGTTGTTGGTTAACTTCCCACGTGCCCTGAACATGCTGGTAGCCGAACACCGGCCCAGAACATTCTAACTCTGTTGCTGGAGTTACAACCTTAGAGCTGCCATGGAAAGGGAAACAGCAAACCCCACATGTGGGTTGAGAATCAGGTAGTAATTTTCAGACCCAGACACCTGCCACCTCCTCTATAAAGTCTCCCAGGGATTTTCTCTTTTCTGTCACCACCTACTACATTTACCTCTCAGTTACCATACAGCACAAGTTACTATGTATTGTTGTTTCTAAAAGATACTGAACTCCCTGCGACTAGAGTTCTGAGTCTGTTGAATCTCCAGTGTTAACATATTCCCTTTACACGGTAAACATTAAATATTTGCTTTTGAAGATGTTCTGTTGCTGTTACTGCTAAAATGCTGCTAAGAACATGGCTTCTGTGACTAAAACCAGGATATGGGACCAAGTTCTGCCCCATCTGGGTGGAATGACCTTGAGCAAGACTCAACTATGGCAGGAGTCAATTATCTGTAACATAAGGATAACAGTGACAATACCAATCCACAGAGTTCTTTCCAAGATTACATTACATGAAATAATGTATGTGAATGGGCCTTATAAATCATAAGGCCATATATAAACTTTATTTGCTGTGACTATCTTTAAGGACGTATTTTTGATACATGATCTGATTTCCCGGGGAAGACATTCTATAAAGTTTCTTGTTAAATTTTGCGGAAAATTCAAAATAAGCACATCTGGTAGGTCAACACATTTCAAATATGTGAGAACAGAAAAGTAAGTGGAATTTAGTGAGGGAATTGTACACAGTTCTATTACCATGTATCATTTCTCAGTTCTTTGGAATTGGTTGTGGATTCCTGGAAATTTTGTGGAAAATTCCCAGAAAGATACATACACATGCATATGCAAACATTTTCAAGAAAATTCTGGTGGTTCAGAGACTCTGTGAAGTCCACCCCGGGATAGGGGCTGTTGCCCTGGGGCTTGAGACAGACGGTATGATTTCATGAAGAGTACTCGAGGACCCAAATTCAGACGCCTTTGGCTGATTTGGGAATTAAAAGGCTGATAGTTTTTTCTTCTTCATCATAAAATCATTAAGGCATTGGAAGTGGAAAGCAGATTTGCTTTTTTCTAGGTAAAATGTAATTTCACAGGAGACAAGAGTGCTGTTGTTAAATAAATTCCAAAGCCTCTTCAACCCTCTTTGTAAATTTTTAGTAAAATTTATCATTCTGTCATTTTCTCCACTGATACTCAAACTTTAGTTCCAAAGTTCTTTACATAACTTTGCAAAGAAGTCACCAGCTTTTTAAATAGGGCATTGAGGCTTAAAAAAAATGATGATGCCTCCTCTCATTTCAGCTTCTATCTTGTCCAAAAGCGTTAGAGACAATTTAAAATGAAAATAAAGACAAATAAAAAATAAAGACAACCTCAACTAATACCAGCAAGGTGGCTGGTATTTCCTAAACTTTTGTAGTTTAGGAACTGTTTTAATTATACTTTAGGATATTGAATATATTTCTTTACAGTGTTTTTTTTTTTTTTTGGTTGTTGTTTTGTTTTGTTTTCCCCTTAAAAGCAAAGAATTCTTTCTTAATACCTAGATGACAAGGTCTCAAGATGTACACAGTTGTTTCTTATTATGGCTTCCCTGGAAAACATTTCTGGGAAAGCACAATTCCCAGCCACTTACTTTGTTTACAACAGACAAGACTGCTTGTGTGGTATAAATAGGAGTCTGTCCTTAAATGTTGTTGAAAAATAAAATGGAACCATGAAAAGGAGCCATTTCCTGCCTCAAAGGTGGCTTAAAAAAATTCTTAGCTACTTTAGGAACAGCACCAAAGCATAAATAATAATTATCAATCACCACACAATAAAAGACTAATTTTACCAAAAAAAAAAAAAAAAAAAAAAAAAAAAGCAGGGGGGCGGGGAGAGAGAGAGAAAGAAAAAACAACAACAAGCTGCGTATTCCAGAGATGCCCTCAGAATTGTCAGCATTGGAAGGTTCTCTTATCCCGCAAGATTATGAAACCCCTTTTTGTCCTCCTGCATTTGTGATGTATATCTATAACTCGTTCTTGTTTGTGCAGATAAGCCTTGCCTTGTCTCCCTAACTGCACTTTCAAAAGGAGCTTCACAGTCGTTTGACTTTTGATCTGGGTAGCAGCTAGCTCGACCACCTGCACTGTGCATGAGCTGCTGCTACTGAGCTGGCTTTGTCCCATCTTCCAACACAGCGAGCCTTTTAAAAGTGGTGTGTGAATACACTAATTTACAATGTGAGCGTTCAAACAAAAAAATATGGTGGCGGTGGTGGCGGTGATGGCGGCAGGGGCAGCGAGCAGAAGGGGGAGATTTGTGAAGGGAGAAGCCCCGGACACTCGCTTTAGAAAGTTCAGATATTGTTCGCTGCCTCTGGCATTTAATGAAACAGATGGCCAAAGGCCTCCCTCAACTCACAATGGAGCAGACAGTGGTGTAATGGTGCGGGGGCCTGGAATTGTAAAATGCTATTTGGTGATGGTATATGTTAATAAATAGCCATTTACAAGGGGGGCCGAGGGCTCCATTACTTGTTTATAAGGAAGGCCTAGGGCTCCTTGCTTCGAGTTAACAGCTCAAGGCTGCATTCAAAGAAGGCATTGATGGTGAAGGTGAAGTGCAGCCTTCATATTCTACATAGCGCTCAAGAAAGGCGTGTATCCTGGGGAAAAAAGGAAAAATCATAAAAGAAAAGTAATTCAAGAATGAGGTCAAATTGTGGCTCACAACCAAGGAAAATATAAGATGCTTTCCCATTGTGATTAAATAATGGACAGAAATATTGTTCTTGTGATGCGGCTTATTTTATCTTTGAATGAACATGTTTACGTGGTCACCGAAGTGCAACAGATCAAAACCTGCAGGGTTTCAACTAAATGATCCCCCGTGAACCTACACAGCAACTGTGAAACTATTCTCAGCCCTTTTTCCAAAGGTTATTCACCAATCGGGCCGATGCCAGGGTAACGTGACCCTGGGCTAAATGTGATGAGGTTCCTGACTGCAAGTAGCTTAGAGTCCAGTCCTAAGGACCGTGACAAGAGCTGGATCTACAGAAACTCCGCGTTCCCTTTAAGGCGGGGATGTGCCTGGCAACTGTCACCACCTCCCCAAAACCATTCCTTCCAGGGCCCATCTCTGTGGCAAGAAAGGTTATGCCTGACTTCAACTAAATGTTATTTTCACCTTATAAAACACTGTGAATCCTCGGACAGTGCTTTCTGCTTTGCTCTCAGAGAGGATTTTCTACCTGTCTGGATATCTGTACAGGAGTTTGTTGAAAGTCTATGCTTAGGCGGCACTTTATTTCTCTTTCACTTGGATTTCCCCCCCGTATTTGTTTCAGCTGTTTGCACAATGTGGTGGGGAGCTGTAGAAAATTCTTTGAGGGAGGAAGTAGGGGATAAAAAAGGTCTAGAAGAAAATTAGGAGGTGTAAGACATACAAGTACAATAGACACAACGCAAAGCAGAAGATGTTAATGCCTTGTAGGAATAAATGACTGTGAAGAATCAGACCGAAGACAGATCATTTCTGGCTGAGAGACTGATAAAGGCTTGATGGACAGAGCGGTATTCCAGGTGAGATACAGAGTACAGATAAAAGTTTATCTAGAATATTCTGAAGATACTATCTGTTGTTTTTGCTTACCCAGTTTCTATTCCCCTTTCTAGTAAAAGTTCCTGAATTCTTCTGAGGAAACTAGGCTTTGTCTATTCTCAGACCGAGTGTCCACCCCCTGCATGAGGTCCCAGGTCTAAAATGACAAATCATAGATCAATGGGATTTTTACCCAACCAGAGCGAAACTAGAACCAGGAAGACTCCATGCTATGACTCCTATTGGAACTAGTGAGGGGAAAAATGGCTACGTTCAATGAGTGTCGCTGAGAGGGCTGGCAAAAACTGTCTCTGTAAGAGAGACCCGTGCACAAGACAGCCAGGCTGAGAGATGGAGAGAGCAAGACCCAGTCCTGACACTGCTATCAGAACCTGAGATTCCACTGTGTTTGAAGTTGCTTCTGCCCTTGAACCATTAAGATGTATGTGGTATATGTTTCCTTTTTGTGGCTTATGGCTAGCTTGATCTGGGTTTCTGTCACTTTCATCCAGAAGATTCTTGACTATAATAGGTGAGAGAAGGAGGATATCCAGGTAGAAGTAACAGAAAAAACAAAGATATAGGATAGGTGAATAACCGGTTAGGGCTGGTTTTGGAGATGGGAGGTAATTAACTTCAGTAGAGACATGGGTCTATGCAACAGGAGTAAAGGCAAAGGAAGCGAGAATGTTCACTGAAAGACCTTCGGGGTTAGACTAAGGAGGACATGGGTCAGCGGGCAGTGGGGAACCGCAGGAGATTTCTAGGCAGAAAGGAAGCAGTGCTAGTTTTGCACTCTGCAAGATAAACTGGCCGACAGTATTTAGAAGAACCTAAGAAGGGGAGAAGAGGCATAGGGACCGACCAAGAGGCTCCCTTCTCTAAATAGTCCAAAGAGAGGGAAGGATTGAGCGCAGAGGATCTCTCTGCTCTGAGCAGTACCCTAGCGCTCTGGAGTGGTTCAAGCAGCACTGCCCGGTGACGGTCACAGACTGGGGGGTGGGGGGAGAGCGGGAGCACCAGCACTGAGACAGGCATAGTTTTATTTCTATTATTACTAAGTTTTAATTTTATAACAATTATTTGGGAGGTCTGGCAGTGGAAAAAACGATAGTTTAAACATATCCATTGGAAATTCACTGACCTAAAATAACTACTAATTATCACGTTGATTTCAGAGTTTGCCCCCAGGCTTTTTTTCTTTCTTTTCTTTCTTTCTTTTTTTTTTTTTTTAGCAATGATGATGATGACAACAAACATTTTTGCATTTATTGAGCCCTTACTATGTAACAGACACTGTTGTGTGTACTTTACACGTATTGACTCATTTAACGCTCATAACAATTTGTGAGATAGGGACTGTTGTCTTCCTTCTTTTATAGAGGGGGAAACTGAGGCATAGAGAGTGGATTCTTGTCAAAGGTTCATAGCTAGAAAGTGGCAGGTCCAGTGTGGCCACAGAGCGTACCCCTTATCCATTGAGGCATATGCCTCTTGATGCAAATGCAGGAATTTCGTTTTGAATAGTCAAACAAAACCAGATTGCTTTCTCCAGTGAGGATAAGGCCCCAGAGATATAAGGTGAGATATACGACAAATTTCCTCGCAATGATACTTGCAGAATACTGGAGGTAAGGGAGATTATAGATTCATCTCTAGTTAAGGCCCCACAGTCTGTGGTCAAAAATAAAATAATCTTAAAGGACTCCTCAAAAACACACCCCCCTTGGACGCCATTGGTACACAACAGCTTCCCTGTCTACAAACACCAGGCCCATCTTAGCTGGTGGGGTCTGGTGGGGTTTGTTCACTGCTTTCTGCTCATCTAGCAAGGCTGTCTGACTATCTGTGAGCAACAGCTGGAAAAAACAGAGAGAGACAGAGCGTGAACAGGGGAGGGGCCGAGAGACGGGGAGACACAGAATCCGAAGCAGGCTCCAGGCTCTGAGCTGTCAGCAGAGAGCCCGACACGGGGCTTGAACTCACAAACCACGAGATCATGACCTGAGCCGAAGTTGGACGCCCAACCGAGGGAGCCACCCAGGCGCCCCTCTTTAAGAAAAAATTTGTTTACTAAACAAACATTTTTTTTTTTTTTTTTTTTTTTTTTGTATTTCCATTGCTTGCTTACAGATCTTGTGTTGGTATTTCTGGTATGCTTACCCTTATGGATCATTTTGATAGTACATTTAAATTTTCCAGATGTTTTACCTGTCATTCTACCAAGCAACAAAACCATGTTTAAAATGAAAATGTGACAGCGATAGTAGGTGGCAATTACTCCCTAGACTGGCTCCAAAGTAGTTCTAACAAAAAAATACATGTAATAAATAATAACACATGAATAGTGCTTGCTAGGCCAATAGCATTTAACACTACCTGGTTTGTGTAGCTTATAGATTAGTTACAAAAGGCCTCTCACCAGTTACATGCTTTAACAAGTTACTACATGCATTCTGGAAGAATAAGCAAGAATTCACTGTTTGAAGGAAACATTGTTTTTATTTTTTAAATTCAAAAAAATTGAAAAAAATTAAAATAGTAGAGGCACACACAGGGAGCGGGTGGGAGAGAGGAAATTATTTGATATTAAGGTAATCATATAGAAAAAGATGTTTTAAAACTATTACATACGCCATTTCTTTTTGTAAGCCTTTTGTCAGCCAACATAAACTTGTAGAGTGCCCTCCAAATTTATGTCAAAGGAGATCTCAAATTATAACTGTTGTATTCCCAAGATACTTTTAGAAACAAATATACTGTTACCAATAAATTATTCACTCTTCAGAGGTAAAAAAAAAACAAAAGCAAAAAAAAACCCCAAAAAGCCAGAATCATGATGTCTTTTGTTTTCTGACTGAAAATGTCAAAAACTGCTATTTTTATTTTCACTGATTGCCCACTCTGTTTGCTCTTTGACTTCCCAGTCAAATGTACAGGAAATAATACACACACAAACGTGCATATACGTGCAAGTTTATGAAGAGCAACATCTAAGCCTCTCAGTGTTATTTGTGACACCTCAAGACAACCCCAGTTGCAATAATCACATTTTGTGAGAGTCTGTGAAAAATTCATTTCTTCGGCTCCAGTCACCACACGAATAGCCATTTGTTTCATGACCATTTTCGTTATTATCTGGATAGCACTTTATTTAAAACTCTGTCTATAGGGTCAGGAAATGAGCCGTTTGTCCCTAGCCAGCTCTCTATCTTCTGTCAAGACAGAAGAAAAATTACTTTCCAGGAAATCAGCTATATCTGTGTTCTGATGTCAAGTTTCACTATCATAATTTTGAATGGGCCAATTTTCTCCTTTGCGTTCTCCTTTTTGGTAATATAGCAACGTTACAGGAAGAACAATTTATTTATTTATTTTAGTTGAATCAGCTGCTGCTTCACTAAACTAGGTATGCCTCAGTGTTTTTTGCCTGGTTAGTTCCTTTCAAAGCTTGTTTATGATTCTATAAATCTCCTACCTCTCTAAACTTTTGAAACGTACTGGTTTTATAGCTAGTTAGATGATATTTTCTATTGGTTATTTGTTTCCCTGGCACCCTTTTTAATGACCAGTAAGCATTCGCTGGAGTTAAGGAATCCTCAGAAGTTTCCTTGAGAAGGAGGTAGTTCTAGGAATTCCCACAGTACGGATTCTCCAGCAGGACTGAGGGCAAGGATCGAATTGATTTCATCTGAGGATTCCCCAAGGCTTTGTTTCCAGGTGTTAAGTATTTACTGAGGAAGTGAATAAGCAGAAAGGAGAAAGAAAGGAAGGAAGGAAAGCAGGAAGGGAGAGAGAAAAGAAGGAAATAGATTTTTTTTTTTTTTAACCTCATGTGATGGTAATAAAACATTAAAAAAGCATGAATGGTGGTGGCTGTCACTTACTCATTTTTACTTCCCTATCTGCTTTCAGTCCGTCTTGCAGATAACCAGGTGGGTTTATATACAGACTTTGACATTGACGGAACATCGGTCTCACCTGTCTTCACCACAGGCTAAACAAAACAAAATGACCCAAATGAGGGGCAAAGGCCATCATTCTGTATATGGAACGTTTCCGTTCCATACAGAATTGAAAGCAACCTAATTTAAAAAAATTAAAAATAATCAGCAACCTTTCCTCTAAATAAATTAATTCCTTGGTTTAGTATGTTAGTAGAATATTCTCGGTCATACACAATTCATCACATGCAAATAAATAAGCTCGTGTTATCTGGAGGTGGATGCCGACACTGCACGAGGAGCACGTTCATTCCCTTTACACACTTGTGAAGGTGACAGATGGGCGCGTGGCTTGGTATTACACCTTAACTTAAACGCAACTGCTGACGCACAACGTCGCGATGTGGTTTTGGTAACAGAATGTGATTTCTCTCTCTGAATTAAAATCTCACCAGTGCTGGAAGGGAAGCAAGTCCCTGCGAATGGGAGGGATGTAACAGAGGAAGCAAAATCAGAGTATTCTATAAGAGACTTGGGGACATAAAAGCTGGTCCCGTTTCTCTAGAGACTGTTTTTCCAGGGAATAATAAAAACAATGGAGTGAAGAAGTTGATCAAACATTTCTGCCTTTTCCCAAGACCAAAATAAACCGTATATCAGGTGGGATAAGTAATTAGGAACCAAACAAAACCACCATCTGCCTTTGGTTCCCCCGAGACTCAGTGAAGGTACAGCATTAAGAGTATCTGGATCCCTTGGCTGATACCAAGATCCTAGCTGAGTCTTGTAAAAAACACGATCGCTGCTATGCACAGGAGGGCCTCAGAGTTTCCTTGGCTCATCACAGCAAGGTGACGTCCACCTGAAGGTTTTTATTTCTATTCACTCTCTGGACAGATCCCAAAAGGAGACGAGTCAGTGATGGACTGAGTTTACCTACAAAGAGGACCCCAAGTGGGTTTCGGTGGAGTAATTTCCCTCTGTAGGCTTATGAAACAGGCGCGTTAGTATGACTGTCCTACAGAAAGCCCAGTCAAAGGTTGCAGGGCGTCTGCGCTTCACCCTCTCTAAATGACTTGCAAATTTATTCAAACACAATATGAGGAGATGCTTTATTTGCTGAAATAACTGTCTGCAGTGTCCTGCACAAAAGGGTGAGGTACATCAAGCAGAAACATGGACAGAAATACATTGGTTCAGAAACTCATAAATCCTTATTTGAATCTGCCAACCTGAAAGCCACGTAGAGCCCGCAAAAACTATTTTTCCTAAATGCTACATCTGATTAAGCCATACCATTAAATGACAGCTGAACTTTAACATTAATATGATATTATTTAAATAACCGCATGATTTTTTTTACACTAAAAATGATGAATGATTTCTGGACAGCTCAATTGACATAAACTCTTTAATGAGATTTGACAAAATGGAGACATAGGCAGAATACTCGTTACAGCTCACATCGCAGGGGCCCTCCCAGGGAAGCAATAGAGGATTTTTTTTCCTTTTTTTCATTTTTATTGTCTATAGGCACTGAACCCTTCCTCTCAATTGCCACTTCTCTGTGGATTTTGCGTTTTTCTAGGTCATTTATGTATTACTCTTAAGCAGAGGATTCAGTGGCTTATGGTGCTGAATTGGGACTGTGCCTGCAGGAAAATCAGGGGCCTGTGGAGTTAGGCCAGTGTTGGTTTGGAGTGTCCCAGGAACTTCAGGCTCAAGACCTATCAGCCTGATGGAGACCAAGCAACCCTATGACTGGGTCTTGTGCTGTCCATCACGAACACAGCAAACACACTTCTAGCGAATTCTTACGTACAGATACATGATCAGAGAAGACTTTCCTTTCTCTAAATTAGTTGTCTCTATAGTGTCCATGCTAAAGGATTTCTTCTTTAAAATTCCAATTAAGCTGTTGTGGAGCGATTCTCAACCTTTCTCATTCACACTGCGAGCTACAGTTCTAAACCGAAGGCTGTGCTAGATGATAACCTTCCTTGGTAGATTCCGAACGTAAGAAAATGCCATGCTAAATACACCTACGTAAAAAATGTCTCTTTCAGAACAGTGAAAACACATTTCTCACTCCTCTCCCCCAGAAACATAGAATATAGAATATTACCCATATTCATTCACTTATTTCCGCATACTCTCCTGAATGTTTTCCATCAGTCGAAGGTTAGTCGCACACATAAAACATTAACATCTGTTCGCGCGCACATGTGAATTCATATTATTCAGATAATCTTTAAATTGTAAACATCATCTTTAAGTATATACACGATTGAAATGTTTCCCCAAACAGTGTCTCTTAAAAAAGAAATGAAAACAAGGCAACAGGGAGAGAGCAAAGCTAATACCAAGTGTGCTCATGATACTGGCAGGCCCGCATTCCTTCTAGGAGAAGGAGGCTATTGAAATAGAAAATAAAATCAGTCTGCTCCTGCCATGGGGACTTCCTCAGGCTATGAAAAAGTACTTCATGTCTAACCCTAATTTTTTCCATAGCTTGAGGTAAACCCCCTAGCTCAAACCTTCTCTCTAATCTAAGTTACTCAGTATGTGTCCCTGTCCAAACAAGAGTTAATATCAGTGCTCTGTCATTTCAAAAGGGTCTTGACACAGGGTACTAAGAGCAGAGGCTCACATGCCTGGAAAGTGCCCAGTTGCAACTAGATGAAAAACACAGTTTCAAAAAAGGGAGAGAGAGAGAGATAGGTCCCTACCTTGCTCTTACCTTCGCAACATCCCCGTCAGGACCCTGGAGCTTTTCCCCAAGTTAGCATCTGTTTCTCGAAGCTAGAAGGAGAAAAGCAGCATTAAAACAAAACAAAGTGAGACTTCATGTAGTTGGATCGTATCGAAAGTGCACTGGCAAGCAGGAGTTTTTCTCACGGATGAAAATCCAATTAATGAAAAAATACTTAAATACACTAAAATACACCTTGTTACCTACACAGTCTCTGAAAATTCTTTGATTTAGAAAATTACATGTAACAGATAATCCCAGGAGCTTTAAGCTGGATACTTGAACTGGCTATAAAAGCAAATGTCTTGCAGGCTGATAAAGTTGAATAAACATCTGGTAATTAAAATCCAATTTCGAATGTGCAAAGTCCTACAAATATAAACGGTAACGAAATGAACTAAGTGAAGATGAGACATCATTATGTTTACAGCTTTCACCCTGAAAGACTTGACATACTCCAAAATCTCCCTCATGACCTTCTCAGTAATAGAGCTAAATAAAATATCTACCTGGGGGCATTCTGGGATGGGGAAAGAAAGAGCATATTCTTTCTCCATTGCACACTCTTTTTTCTCTTCTCCTCTCACTCGACATCCCTCATCCACCCTTGCCTTTTTTATACACACTTGCATTTATGTCACTGTTACTGTCTATGCATGTGCCTTCTATGCCTTATTATTTACTGAACTTCTGAAAAAAACGGTATCACTTTTACTTACTCGTTCACGTGCTCGCTGTATCTTTTCTCTGTCGTGACTGAGGTTTTCCAACATCTCCTGGCCAATTTGCTCTATGGAAAAGGAAAGTTGGGTGACGAAAGGCAACTTTGGGTATAAGTGGGAACAACCCCCAGAAGTACCAAAATGGCGGCAGGCCCAGAGTTAATGTTCAATAACTGTACATTACATAATGGATGCATAGTTAAATTCATGTACTTGAAAAATATTTAGAAAGTATTTAATAAATTTACCTGTATATCTTAGATATGATTAGATAGGATTTACAATTCAACCTATAGAACATAACCAAAAAGGTGGTGACGATTGAGGTGATATGTCTTGCAGAAGGCCACCTTGGCATATTTGTTATCCACCGAGATGGAGAGCCCAGGTTCGGTGGTCTTCCTATCATTTTATCAACATGGAATCTAATCTTTGGTTTTGCAGGTTATAACTAATGTTGATGATTCTACTCTACCTCCCCAGCTTTATTATTGCACTGCTTTGCATAGGTAAGTGAAACTCCATTTAGAACAATCTGATTTTAATGTATTTGCCCCACGTGCACAGTCCTTGTTCTCTCAACTACTTCAGCTTATTGTCAGTGGAACTCTCTCCAGGCTTCTACTCTCTGGGAGCAAGAGCTCCTTTAGCATGTTCTCAGCCACTGTGGATACTTGAGTCACGATGAGGTGCACTTCACACATGGTTGAGGAGCTGTGTGAAGCTCAAGCTGCAGACAGAACTCCCATTTATACAGGAATAGGCAGGTTAGAACATTCGTTAAGAAGCACACTGCTGAGCTCCAACGAGGTTTTCCTCTGCCATGATCATCCCATTTGGTTGGCACTGGTTGGCTCTCCTCCTTTCACAAGACTGTAGGTATGTCCTAACCTGACAAATATGCAGCTACCTTGAATAATTTCTTTTCCAGACTCATTCTCCATCACCTGGGAGGTACCTTAGTCTATAACAGAAGAATGACAAATCTGACTCCCTTGTAATGTTGGCAACCCACCTGACTCCAACATTCTGACAATCACATACCCATATTTCCTTTTTTTTCTCTTTTGTATTGTCTTTTCTCTTTACCCATAACCTATAACAACAGTTATCTCTGGCTTATAAATTTGTTGAGACACTCAATAAGAATCTATTACAGTGATAGCAAATAATTTAATAAAATCATTAGGAAATCACCATGGTAGTTATTTGGCTCAGCTATGTACATTAGCCAACTTTTTAGAGGGACATCCTAAAAAACTGTGGAGCAGTGGTTAGACCATATTGAGAGCTTGGGCTGGGAACTCACACTGCTCGAGCCTAATCCCCAGTGCTGACCTTGCATACATCACCTAACCTCGTTGTGCTTTAGTTCTTCATCTCTAAAATGGAAGGAAGATCATTTTATGTCATGGGGCTATGTCATGGCAAAGGTTAAATAATTCAGCTAAATTATTTAATACAGTGACTGGCCTATAATAATAAGCATTTACTGAATGATGATGATTGATATTAAAAAAACCAATGGACTGTTATGAGCTGGGCCCCCTCCAATCTTAGGTCTACCACAAACCACTTGAACTGGGTATCACAAGATAAAATATCTGTCCTACATTTCTCACAAAATTGTTGTAATAGTCAAATGAAATTAACCTAAGTAAAAATGTTTTGAAAGCCATACGATACCATACAAATGCATGTCATAGTATAATACATGGGAATCAATGCACTCAATGAAAAATCATAAAGTTCCTACTCTGTGCCAGGTGCAGATGCTGGGGACATGGGCAGTAAAGGAGATCAAGTTCTGCACTCATGAACTTTTGTGTTACGAGTGAAGATTTGGCAGCTAAAGGGCAAATACTACACTAGAGTTTGTATTTCGTGGCACACCAGAAAAAGGACTGTATATTCATTTTTTAAATGTTTATTTATTTTGAGAGAGAGAGGAGCATGTGCATGTGCACAAGCTGGGGAGGTGCAGAGAGAGAGAGAGAGAGAAAGAGAGAGAGAGAGAATCACAAGCAGGCTCCACGCTGTAAGCAAAAAATCCGACTTGGGGCTGGATCTCACGAACTGTGAGATCACGTCCTGAGCCAAAATCAAGAGTCGACACTTAACCAGCTGAGCCACCAAGGCACCTCTGTATATTCCTTTCATGACAGAAAATCCAAGTAATAAAAAATGCTTAAATTCAATAGCATAAATATATTTTTGATACCTATACAAACTCTGAGAATTCTTTCCAGTATAGTGTCTTCCTAGTATAGTATTTCTTCTCAGATAGATGTTAGCTTTTCATTGATTCCATTCAATTGATACTTAAAGTAAATTGGATCAGATATGTGGCTCCCGGTAGAGGCACAGTAAAAGTGGAAGATGATACCAATAATAAAGAAGGAAAAAACAATTGGAGCTAACTTTTTCCTTTTTTTGCATATGAACTACAATATTCAATTCTGTTATACTATTAAGTGTTGCATTGAAATCCTTTAATAGAATTTAGCAATTTTAACTCACTTTAACTAAAAATCTCAAATATCTATGGACACCATCAATACCTTAATCATTTTAGCAAAATACTACTTACGTAATATTTTCTCCTATCAAGATTAATGGCATTATAATATATAATTTCAAACAAATAGGAAATAGGTTATTATCATGTGTCTGTCACCAGCATAATGTTTCCAGTAAGTGTTTGTGGAAGGAAGCGATGAGCAATTGAAAAAAAGTACATGGAAGGAGTATATAAAGTGCATGAAAGGTTTGCGATATATTCTTGCTCTCAAAGCTTCTCAAGTGTGGCATCGGAGAAGTCAACATTGGAATGAATGTAGGTAACAGATCCACAATTCTATCAGGTTTGCTAGGGGAAAAATTATTCTGAATGGATCCACAGTCCGCTACTGAAGGAATCAACAAAACAAGGTAAAGAGCTCAGGCCTTATTCACGAGTTGTTAAATCACTCCCTCAACTCTCCTTGTCTCCTGGGAAATATCTCAGCATCCGAAGTCTTAACCCATCTGGCAAGAGAAGAGACACTGGCAAGACTGCACACATCTTGGTCTTAATACACAGGTACCGTCCATTTGTTGGAAACAGAATTCTGTTTTTCATTTCTTACTTGCTACCTTCAATTTTATTTATTTTATGTTTATTTACATATTTTGAGAGAAACAGTGACAGTGTGAGTGGGGGAGGGGCAGAAAGGGAGACAGAATCTCAAGCAGGCTCTGCACTGTTAGCATGGAGCCTGACTCAGGGCTCGAACTCATGAAACCATGAGATTATGACCTGAGCCGAAACCAAGAGTCAGATGCTTAACCAACTAAACCACCCAGGCGCCCCACTACCTTCAATTTTAATGCCCCAGTAAAGAAAAGTCCAGGCCAGGCACATTAGAAATGCCCACACTTATAGAATGAAAGGAAAAATTCAAGCAAAGTGATGTACGGTTTCTTCATTATGTGTTCTCCTACCCCAATCAAAGCAAGACAAAGATGGAAAGGATTATTCTTATTTTTAAAAATTTTTAAATTTAAAAATTTTGAAGTTTATTTATTTTTGAGAGAGAGAGGGAGAGGGAGAGTGAGCATGAGCAAAGGAGGGGCAGAGAGAGAGAGAGAGAGAGAGAGAGACAGAGAGAGAGGGAGAGAGGGGAGAGAGAGAGAGAGAGAGAGAGAGAGAGAGAGAGAGAGAGAGAGAGAATCCCAAGCAGGATCCATGCTGTCAGCGCAGAGCCCGACATGGGGCTCGACCTCGTGAACATGACCTGAGCTGAAGTCAAGAGTCTGACACTAAACTGACTGAGCCACCCAGGCACCTTGGGAAAGGATTATTTTTAAAGTAATTTTTTAAACTATCTTGGTTGGAATAGTATTAGACATTTAGGGATTATTTTCTTAAAAAATTAGTAACACTGTTAGGTTTACTTTTCTTGAAAAATTTGAAGATACAAGCATTCACCAAAACTCTAATAAAGAAAGGGCACAAGCTTATAGGCCTAAACAAGTGCAGATCTGATATTCCCAGTCTATGGTTTTCAGTCCTTGAAACTTTCATAGTGCCTTTAGAATGGGAATAGCCACGCTGCCTCTACTGAGATAACTTGAGAAATCATAAATTTTATAAATACTGCACCTGTTGACTGTGAGGATGTTCTTGAGAGTAAGAAAAAATGGGAAGCATAAAGAAAAATAAAAACTGATGCCACATGCTGGAATTCTAACATGTCAATATGAGCATGACAAATGAATTCCTGGAAAGAAAAGTGCCTTTCCTCCTCTTCTATCCTGTCCACAGGGGTCCTGGGAATTATCCTGGGAGTGTGGCATTCAAACTTACAAAGTGAGTTTTTGTTTTCAGAATTATCCAGAATGAATCATGTCTTTGGTCTATGGCCCCTTTTATTGGATTACAAACTGCAAAATGTGTTCTGGCTAACACTTCCTCTGTTTTTCAGTATATTTGGGGTGGGGTTGGGAGATATACACCGGGCATTCTACACTTTCCTGCCTCATGAGGGAAGAGGCAGGCAGGAAACTACAAATCTAGCAAGATACTTCCTGAAGGCCTGGTCTGGCATCACAAAAGATAAGACTTAGTTTGAGGAACCCATACCATGAAAAGCATCATTACTCTTCATTCCAAATAATAATGCCACCTGAACTATCATAAGACTGGCAATGGACAAACTTTAAAAAATAATTATTGGACTTGTATTTTGGAGATGGGCTGATTAAAATATTCTTATATGAAGGCAGAATTGACTCACATCATGGTATGGTATAAACATGACTGAAAGGGAAGGAGCTGCAGATGTAATTCATCAGAAAATGTTCCACTGATAAATTCAAAATACTAAAAAAAATTTTAGTCATTATGCTACAAGCAGTACACTCGCCAGAAAAAAAAAATGATCATTTTTCATCACACTTACATTTAACTCTCTTGTAGCAAACTTTATTAAGGATGTTGTTTCCAGCAAATTATTTTAAAAAGTGAAGACATCCAGTTGAGCTTACTTTAAAGAACTAAGTTTAAAGAACCTTATTTAAAGAACTAAGATAAGGTAAGGTTATTTTCTGGTACTCAAAACTTCATTAGCAATTTCAGTAACAGGTAGAAGGCATTCATAATTATCCAGCTATTGTGAGCATATGGGGACTTCACTAAAATGCAGGACTGCATAGAAATACTGTAAAAGAACTATTTTCTGGAGCACGTGTTTTCATATGCACACTGCAGAGCACCAACCAGACAATTGAAAAACACAAAGTAATGTTTCCCAATAAGTTGGAGTACTGAAATTTGGACCTGACTTTGGAAATTCTGGCCACCGAGTCTGATGAGAGCAAAAACTTACTGCTTTGGGAGAGCAAAGGAAGTCACACATAGTTTCCCAGGAGGGAGTAGCTCATGGGGTGGTTACTGACTCTGGTATCATGCCCTGAGTGTGTAGGTTATCCTTGGTATTGATGTCACTCAGATAGGTATAGTCTTTTAAATTCCTGACACCTGAAAAGGTAAGGAATCTTACCTTACCTTACATGATCTTTCATTATTTGACAATTCAAGACGTGTGAGGAACTTCTGCCTCCAGTTAGGATGTAGAAAGATGTAAATGACTCTCACAGAAACAAGAAAAGTCAGACAAAATAATCACCATTGTTGAATGGGCAAGCCCAATGTATGCAAGGAAGCTTTGATAGAGTCTAGAGAGAAACAAGCATCTCATATGTAAGTAAAGAGCAATGGCAATGTTCATACCTATGGTGAGTGCCTGATTTAAGTACAGGACTGCCAGGGAGATACTGTTCAGGAATGAAGAGAAATCATTCCAAAATTATATGAAAATGTCGGTGTGTGAGACAGCATGAAACCTAGATGAGCTGTAGACACAAAAACCAAATTGCTTGGTCTGGTAATTCTCCAATCTCCAAATTTGCCAAGGAAGGGGCATTACAGGAGGGACTGATTAGTAAAAAGAAACATCACATATTCCCACGTATTCTTGTGGTGCTTGTATTCTGAGACACCGTCAGAGTTAAGCCCAAATGTGAACCAAAAATATGGGAAACTGCAGACCAACTTACTCCCAGATCAAATACTGATAATATTAAACAACAACAACAACGACAAAGAGCTTAGACACAGGTTGGGGATGTACTAACCTCAGATGAGTACAATCTAATTAGAGATTCAGCTCAGCATCAACTCAATTTTAGAAAGAATCTGATCAATCCACTGATCAAATATAAGATAAAATGCTTTCAGAGAAAAATGAATTCATGATGTTTGTATTTCAGACTCTACTGTACTTTTTTATACTATGTCTAGAATACTATACACATTCCAAAGCATGAAAAAATAAATAAATAAAAAGGGTGGAAAAGAGAATAATAAAGTGAAAATACAGCCTATGGAAGTAGACCAACAGATGGCTTAGTTATTAGAGTTAGCAGATAAAGATTTTAAAACAAGTATCATAATAGTGTTCAAAACTATATTGGAAAATATAAGCATAATAGGTGAACAGATGGGTTTTTTCAGGAAAGAAGTGGAAACTCTAAAAAGGAACAAAATGGGGCGCTTGGGTGGCTCAGTCGGTTAAGCGTCTGACTTCGGCTCAGGTCATGATCTCACAGTTTGTGGGTTCGAGCCCCAAGTCCAGCTCTGTGCTGACAGCTCAGGGCCTGGAGCCTGCTTCAGATTCTGTGTCTCCCTCTATTCTCAGCCCCTCTCTCACTTGTGCTCCCTCCCTCTCTTTCTCAAAAATAAATAAGCGTTAAAAAAATTTTTTTTAAGGGAACAAAATGAAATTCGAGAATAAAAAGATATAGCATCTGAAGCCAATTCACTGGATGGACCAGAATATCGTTCACTATACAAGAAAAGAGTCATTGAACTTGAAGACAGGTTAATAGAACTTATCCAGAGCATCAACAATTTGTGTGCTAATAACAGGTCGTCTTCTATACATACAATCAGACTCCCAGAAAAAGAGATTCCCCTCTGGGGAACAACAGGATGCAAGCATTATTTGAAGAAATAACAGTCAAAACTTTTCAAACTTTATTATAAAAAAAGTCAATCCACAGATCAAAGTAGTTCAACAAGCTCTGAGCAAGATAAATACAAAGAAAACCATACCTAGTCACATCATAGTCAAATTTCTCAAAACTCAAGATAAATAAAAAAATCTGAAAAGCAGCCAAAGGAAAGAACAAGATGACACGTGGGAGGGCAGTGGGAAGAATGAGGGCTGGATTTTCATCAAAAAACGATGCAAGAAGATAATGGAGCAGCTTCCCAAGTGCGTGGGGGAAAAAAGCCATCCTACTCTTCTGCACTAGTGAGAATGTCCCTTAAAAGTAAGGTTCAATAAAATTAAGTTCAGATCATTTAAAACTGAGAGAATCATCCAGAAGCACTGAGCTACAAGAAATGTGAAGGGAAATTCTTCAGGCTGAAGGGAAATGACAGTGGATGGAAATTTGGATCTACAGAATTCAGATCCAAATAAAGTAAAAATAATAACAACATATGTAGAATTAAATATTGAAAACCAGAGCACAAAGGATGGAGAGTAGGTAAACAGAAGTATACCGCTGAATGGTTTTTAAGTTATATGTGAAGTGGCGTATTTATTCAAGGTAGACTGATAATGGTAATCCCCAAGCTTCTCTGTCCAGTATAGTACCCACGAGCCACATGGAGCTACTTAAATACTAAAATTAAATAAAATTTAGGGGCCCCTGGGTGGCTCAGTCAGTTAAGCGTCCGACTTCGGCTCAGGTCATGACCTCTCAGTTCACAAGTTCGAGCCCCACATCGGGCTCTGTGTTGACAGCTCAGAGCCTGGAGCCTGCTTCAGATTCTGTGTCTCCCCCTCTCTCTACCCCGCTTCCACTTGTGCTCTGTCTCTCTCTCTCTCTCTCTCTCTCTCAAAAATAAATAAAAAACATTAAAATTTTTTTAATTTTAAAAAATGAAATAAATTTAAAATTCAGTTCCTCTGTAGCACTTGTCACATTTCAAGTGCTCAGTAACCACATGTGGCTAACGGCTGTTATATTGGAGAATATGGAAATACCATCCCTGGAAGGGTGTTCAAATTCCCCTTGTCTTTAAGACCCACTTAAAAGAAAATAAAGAAGAATCCATTTGAACTTTAATTTAGGTAAAACACTTCCCTTCTCTGGGCCTCAGTTTCCTTAAACGTAAAATGACAGTCTTAACCTAGTTCATTTGCAATGCCCCTTCTGGCTCTAAAATATTAGAACTCAGTAACTCTATAAAACCTTAATGCCTCCTTTTCTCTCTAGAGCATGTAAACCAACTGAAGCACAAGGGCCAAATCAGGCCCACAGATATATTCCCATCCCCTGAACACCCCCGCTCTGGCAGTGTTAAAAAAACACACAAAACGAGAAACAGCCAAACCTAAATGCTTTTAAGCAAGGCATATACTCTCCAGATTGACCGAGTCTATAACACTGGACTGCTTCATACAGTAGCATGCTGGGCCTCTGGGGACTTTTGAATTTACTATGTAATATAAAATATTTACAAGCACTTGGATGATGACATTATTACAGAAAATTATACATTCATATAAACCAAAGATAAACTTAGGCACTCTTAGTAGAAATACAGCAAAGGAGTGTGCATGGCCCAGGTTTCTTTTTCAGCAATTACGATTTAATATTGCCTCCTTAGTGGGGGAGTATAGATTCTATTTTGCTTGAAGATGACCAAATCTAGGGTCGCCTGGGTGGCTTAGTTGGTTAAGTATCCGACTTTGGCTCATGTCATGATCTCACGGTTCATGAGTTCCAACCCCGTCTTGGGGCCTCTGCTGACAGTGTGGAGCCTGAAGCCTACTTTGGATTCTGTGTGTGTGTGTGTGTGTGTGTGTGTGTGTGTGTGTGTGTGTGTGTGTGTGTCTGCCCCTCCCCCCTCACGTGCTCGCCGTCTCTCTCTCTCTCAAAAATAAACATTAAAAAAAATTTAAAAAGGTGATCAAATCTATCATTAAGCAATTAAAAAATCATCAGTGCTACTTTCATCGAAGTCATAGTAGCGGAACCTCCCCTTAGTTACCTGGTTTGCTGCAGATAATTAACAAACACTATTCCCAGAGCCCTCAGACATCAGTCAATGAAGGTGTGCCACCAATAATGATGCTCTGGAATGAGCAGGTACTATGTAAACTGAACTTGTTAAACAAAAGGAGCCATGTTAATTACAACTCCATTCAAAAAAGAGAATGAATCTGTTCTGTTCTATGAAACAAGGCCAGAGCAGCAGGAAGGACATCCCTTTTTCACAATTCAATAAAGAATGTAAAAGCCAGGAGATGAAGCAGCAGAAAACCTGAATGGGCAAAATTGTCAAAGCACATTCCAAAGGCTCACTTGTGGAATTTGCCAAACATGTATTTACTTAGCAGACAAGAGAGACCTGTTCAACATCATCCAGATCTCCAGGTGGAATGAATTACTCACTCTAAAAAACAAAAAACAAAACAACACCCAAAAAGTAGAGTAAACTATGACAAGTGACTAGAAAGTAAGTAGAAAGCCTCTTTAGAAATCATTACGGGCAGAGTTAATCGCTATCTATACCCTTTGTGAACTATATACACGTCTATCGTTGAATGTATAACATTCTAATTATCTGCTTATTCAGAAGTCACTATTGGGTACACTAAAGAAGTTGTTCAGCCAGCAAACAAACATGTTTTGCTTTTAGGAATCACTGCGTAAGCACTTCTGAACTGGTTAGCAACAAAACATTTTTTTTTTAAACAGGAGATTTCATATAAAAAGCTGGCCTTCTCATTTCTTTTGAAATTTGGAATCTGTGGCAACACTGAGTCCCCATTCCCACAGGGTAAACAGGCTGGAATTGAGATACGGCTGTCTCCTGGAGAAGAGCCAGGTACTATGGAGTTTGCTACGTCCCCATCTGACCTACTTCACTCAGTTATGTGCCTCCTTTGCTGCTATAGAATCTGAGTTTGTGACTCCTCGCTTCTATGTTCTTCTTTCCCCATTACCTTATAAACTCCTTTAAAGATGAGGTTGTTTCTTATTCCTCTTAGTCTAAAGCAGGTGTTCAGAAAATGTTTGTTCATGGGAGCTGCTGAACTGGAAAATACAGTCACCTTCTATAAATCTACAGCAACAGAAATACAGATTTTTAGAAAAAACATGAGTCTTGTAAGTAATTGCACAGATGAGAAAAGGAGGGATTCAGGGTGGGGATCAGCCGTCATGCTGCTAATTATCAACAGAGCTACAACTGTGACCCAAGCCTCCTGAGTCCTATGTCACTGATCTTTGTGGCAAAATGAATTTGTTTGTTTGTTTATTTAAAGTGTCCAGTTCAAAATGCATTACGATGTGGGTGATAAGGAACTCTAATACTTTAGTACACTTTTAAAATGTCAGTGCCCCTGGGTGATCTATAGAATTGTTGAATAATTATATTGTACACCTGAAACTAATATAACACTCTATGTTAACTATCCTGGAATTAAAAAAAAAAAACAAGCAAAAAATAAAATAAAATGTCAGTGCCCAAGAAAGGCCTTTCCAAGAATTTGGGCAAGAGTGGGACAGAATACAGTCTGCATACTTCTCAAATATTCCCCTGAAAGAACCACAGCACTCTACAGAGAAATATGCTGTGATTTCATGGTCTTGATTGAAATACTTTCTGTTCTTTACAAATTATACAAACAGCAAAAGAAGTATTATAATTACCCAAATCTTTTAGCTTTAGTAGATTGTTGTATATTCAGTATATTTTTGTTCTTTTAAAACATAAGGGGCCAATTCTCATACAGAATCATAAACTGTCTATCCCACTGACCCCTTTCTCCCTTCCCCATTCACATTGGCAAGTGAATTTGTTATTCTTAACAAATGAATCCGGGAGGTGGAAAATTTAATACATTTAGATTGTTCATTCTTGCTCTGAAAAGCAGGAAATTGGGAGATGACATTCCAACCTCCCCCCCTCACACACCTACACCCTCACAAGTGTACATTCATGGAAGAAAACATATTTACTTGGCTTCAGACCTATGTTCAGAGCACAAGAGGAGAACACTTCACTCACTGTTCTAGAACGGAATCAGAGGCAGATAAAATCACTGAAGCTCAATAGTCATATGTGGATAAAAGATGATACTAAAGTTTTTGGCCTTGCCATTCCTTTTCTTGATATATTTTTTTCTGGACTTAATTCCATTCTTAATACGAACTGAAGCTAGAAGGGGGAAATGGCCTAAAGGATGGAATCACTTCCCTCCTTTTGATTTGGATACGTCAATATGTAAACATATGATTAATAGACACACATAGCTTGGGATCCTCAAGATTAAATACTACAAATTATTTAAATCACATCAATTTGAAATAAGAACTGGCTTCTCTCACTTCCCTTAATGTTTCCAAGGTTCATTCATGTTGTAGCAGGTATCACTTCTTTTTACGGTTGAATAATATTCCATTGTACAGATAAACCACATTTTGTTAATCCATTCATCAGTCTGGATATTTTGGTTGTTTCTACCTTTGTGCTATTGTGAATAGTGCTGCTATGAACACGCATGTACAAGATTTTCTAGGCATAGCTGTTCTGGGTATATGCCTAGGAGAGGAATTGTTGGACTATATGGTAATTCTGAGCTTGACCTTTTGAGAAACCACAAAACTGTTTTCCATGGTGCCTGTACCAATTCGCATTCACCCCAGCAATGCATGAGGGCCTCAATTTCTCCTTGGCCACACTTACTATTCTCCATTTTTAAAACTTATAGCCTCCCTAGTAGGTGTGAAGTAGCATCTCATTGTGGTTTTGAAGGTACTTCCCTAATGACTAATGATGTTGAGCATCTTTTCATGTGGCTATTGGCCATTTGTGGATCTTTCTTTGATAAATGTCTACTCAGGTCCTTTGTCCATTTTTAACTTGGCTTGTCTTTTTGTTGTGGAAGCTGTCAGAGTGTTTTGTATATTCTGGATACTAGACCCCTCTCAGATATGTGATGTGTAAATATATTTTCTTATTGTGTAGGTTGTCGTTTCACTCTCTTGATAGTATCTTTTGATGTTCAAAAGTTTTAAACTTGAGTGAAGTGCAATTTATCTGTTTGTCGTTGTTGTCATTGCTCGTGCTTTTGGTCCTATCTAAGAATCCATTGCCAAATCCAGGCCCCAAAGATTTATCCGTACGTTTTCTTCTAAGAGTTTCATAGCTCTGGTTCTCCCACTTAGGTCTTTGATCCATTTTGATTTAATTTTTGTTCCTGGTATGAGGGAGGAGGCTGCGGAACTATTTTTGATTCACACTACAATTCAGCATTCATCTGGAAAACGTTACCTTCTTCTTATATATCTCAAATATTTTTATCAAATCGAATTTATACCCTAACTCAGTGTTATATTTTATACAATACTTTTTCATATGTTGACCCTTCTGAGCATGCTGAAAGCAGACACAGGTTAAAACAGGAGGAGGGAGCATGGATATATTGGCTAAATGGAAAAAGCAAGTTACTGAACCTGAAGTAGCACAGGACAGTGGGTACAGGCAGTGATTAGGCCTTGAACGTGAATGCTGCCGAATTTTAGTATTAAGAAACACAAAATATTGACCTAAAATCCTCGATCAACCTTCAAGAAATATCAGGCAGGAAATCCTGGTGGAAGTTTACGGGGAAAGACTGAGAAAGTGAGAAGACTGATATTAAAAGTTGGCTGAGAAATTAAAGAAACGATTCAAGTTTGGAAATAAAATTTCAGAGGGGTGAAATTAGTCTCTTTAATTTTCGACAAAATGTCGTTTCTGCTACCCACATGTCTAGTGTGAGAGCCAAGTCTACAGACATACACCATACGGGCTGCCACTCTGATACCAAACACTTGGAAGATACTATTAATCAATCACATTGCCCCTGAATATGCCTTGTAACTACCCCTCTCTTCGCAACGCTCCAGGCAATCAGCTCCAATTGATTAGAGTGGGCACAGGGGATAAGACCTATCTGCTATCCTGGATCTATATAGCATTGGGGTCTTTCTTCAATTGACAACAGAGAATGCCCACTTTTCAGCTTTCAGCTAGTGCTCTCTTTCTTGAATTTTCTGCCATTTCTTTCTTTCAAAAGCCTGAGGGTGATGACTGAAATGCAGAGGGGATAGTCAATGACAATCTAGTAGCGTGCTTCTTTGTTTCTGGACTAGACCTATTTATGGAACTTTTAATAAACAGAGTTGTGTAGGCCTCATTCTAGGCTGATTAAATTAGAATCCCTGGAAATGGGGTCCAGATATGCATATTCCTAAAAATTTCTGGGAGTCGTGTGAAACTCTTTGTCAAGGACTTCTAGCCTTTATTCCTCAACATTCTCTAGTACTACATATCTGGCTCCGATATAAATCTTTACCATTTCAACTCTGGGTCTTTGGTGCTCATAAGATTTATTTAAGAAATTATGAAAAAGGAATATTTCTATACTGGTTTAATCAAGCTGATTTCAAGTATAGGATTCATCACATTTCTTTGTCTTAAAAACCACCCCCACACTTCCTTCCCTTTCTGATTAAAACAAATTTTTTTTTTTTTTTTTTGACGGTACAGGAAATAACTAATTTTGTACTATGGAACAATATAAGCTATGTAATCCAACATATTTTTCTTTGGTCTGAATCCTAAGAAGCTCTGGGTGAGTTGAATCCTTAATTGTAGGGCATTTCTCTAGAATTTCTTCATGGGGCAAACCTCTCCTCCACCCTCTGCCCCCACCTAAATCGTCCCTTTAATTCTTGGCTTCTGTCTTCTGTCCTCAGTTAATTTTTTCTGCTCTTGATATACTTGTCTGATCTTTTATTGTAAGACATTTCTTTTTGTGAACGTAGATGGGGCATAGGTCAATCAATGAAAGTAGTCATGTTGTTAAAACAAATTCCGGGGTCCTGCACCCACAGTTTCTGATTCAGTAGGTTTGAGGTGGGGCCCAACAAGTTGCCTTTCCAACAAATCCTCAGATGATGCTGATGCTGCTGGTCCCCTGAGACTATGTTGTGAGAGCAACTATTCTAGAGTAGAACTCTGCGAGGGCCCTTCAGCCAGTTGAGCCCATGGCCTGTTTTTGTAAATAAAGTTTAATTGGAACACACACAAACACACAGAAGTAATCCAGAGCAATCTACAGAGGACTCTATAATCTAAGGGGGGGAATTTAGACTATATCATAAAGAAGACAAAAAGACAGAGCCGTTTCATTCCTGAATAACTCCAAGCAGAAGGGCCTTGAATTTTAGACATTGACATTTAGAGTGGTAGAAATTAATGAAACTCAAGGTAATCAGTGAGCAAAAAAAAGGATGGGTGATTTTATGGAATATTATAGCAGAGTTTTAAGGTGATATGACCTCAGTATTATTTCTCAACTTGAGATGTATAGCTGATAAAGATCCAAACTGAGCTTAAATTATTGTCTTCCTATATATATATATATATATATATATATATATATATATATATATATATATATAAAGATATATGAGAGAGCTAAAGATTTCTTAATATTTATGCTATCCTTCTGACATTAAAGAAAAGGCTAAATAAATATGGATTTTGATAATCTAGCTCATCAGATGGTAACTGCTGGTCAATGTCAGGTGAAGAACAGTAGAGAATCATTCAATTTTGTAAACTGAAATATCAGTTTGACCTTAGAAGGACAGTATGTTCAGAAACATGCACTTAGAGACTTCTTTTAGTGAAACTCCTAAAAAAGATACTTTACTATTGTTTGCCTTTCTTAGCAAGCGCTATGGCATTGGGAGTTTCTAAAATGTAGAATAAAACAAAGCCACTGTTGGTTCTAAATACAACAGAGAATTTATGAGGCTTCATTGGCAAGGCTGTATATTGAACTTATTGGCATAATTCTAAGTAGAATTTTTAATGATATCTCAATAGGCTCTGTTAGGGAACCACTAAAATTGAGTGCTTTACCAAACTTCAGTGTAAGAGTATTAACAAGTTGAGATAGGACTTTTCTGAGGGAAAAAAGGCATGCAGGCTTGAACGCTTGGTGATGGAAAATGACTTCATTCATTCAATATATATCCAACAAAAGTTTATTGCTTACAGGCTGTGTGTAAAATACTGCAATGAATGTTTCCCTCCAGGGAGAGTTTTTTATTTTGGGCCACTGTTTATTGACTGCTTCACTGAATGCCAGACACTGTGCTAAGCACCTGACAGATACTGCATTAAATCTTCACAAACAGCAGATGAAACAGATTATTATTAACCCCTTCTAAAGACAAGGAATCTGAGGCTCAAGGAGGTTAAGTCATTTGCCATGGCTGGCCAGTATTCAAAACCCATCCTGGCATCACTTGGTAAGAATTAACCCTTTTGAAACTAGACTTAGAAAAAACAAAATAAAATAAAACCAAAAAAAGAAACCACCCATGTCTGATTGATCCTCAAGTGGATGGTTGTGGCCAGTGGCACACATACGCTTTCACCACCCCATAAAAGGCCAACATCACAGGAATCCTGGCCGAAGCAATATGGAGCAACACTTTGGACAAACACAGAACAAAAAAGGAAGCTAGACATTTTATGACTTCCTGAATGTCATAAATCAATTACGAGGATGAGAATATAAGGAAAAATAAAAATATATATATTAAAAATGACTCCTGGCCAAATGAAAGAAAAGCAAGATGGGTTTTCTAAGGCCCAAGAACCACACAGATTACGGTCAACTTCCCAGCTGGCTTCTTTTTCCAACTCTTTCTTTTACCCTCAATATCAGAGTTTCCAGTCCCTCTCCAGCACTGTGTGCATTTTGTTCTTTGTGAGACATGCAGTGACTGCACGCTCACTGAGGCAATATTGGCTACCCACGTAAAGGCCATTCGTTTCTGAGGACTGAATTATCTCTCTGGTCTGTTTTCACCACCTATTTGCACTTGGGAATATCTTCATGGCGTTATTCATGAAGGTGGTAGGCTTTGATTTCGGGGGGGCGGGGAACGTTATCTACACTGAAGTGCAGACATTGTTCTAAGTGAGCACCAGCTCAACCACACTCCTGAGCCCCTTACATATCAGCTCTGATTCACAGAGTTGGTGGGATTTTTTCCACCTGAAGCAAAGAAACATCCATCACTACAGAATTCTCAAAATTCTACTACACCCCACTGTAAACATCCAGCTAGGAGTCATGGCAATTTCTAAATGGTCAGAAATCAGGGTTCTAAGGAGGTTTCAGGAAATATACCAAGTAATAGTCCTGTTGCTAAAAACCTCCCTTTGATGAAGCAGGAATGGAAAAAGTGGACCTTCCCAACTCTTTTTCAACCTTTTCTTTCTTGAAGAAACCATTCTTGGAAATGGGAAGTCCAAAGTCCATTTATTTTTTTCCGTGGTATAAGTCTGCTATCAAACAATTATTATTACTAGTACTATTATTATTTTAATATGGACATCTATTTCATCAAAAAGAAACAGATTATTAACTATAAGAGCGGTTACTCCATTAAGAGGATGCCAATATCTTTTCTACCCAATTTACACATTGAGATACTATAAATTATTTTGCATGATTATTATCTCATCCGAAAGTCATCTAATGGGCCACTTAAGCACCAAGGAATTCTGAAGTCAGGGCTGCTCCCCTGTGTCGACCTTCTAGAGCTACGGAGGACATCATCCTAAATATAGCGGAGCACAACAGACGACTGGCCTTGAATGTTGCTTCGGTCACAGAGCAGCGCTTAAAAAATGATGTTTAATATAAAGAGAAGAAACATGGGTTAGAAAGTCAAGCTTAGCGGAAACACAAGAAAATATCTTCTATGTATTTAATGTAAGCCAAACTTCAGGAAATAGTAAGGGCTATTTTTAGTTTTGGAAATCTTCACTGGGAGGACATATTTAATGTGAAGGCTTTTTCTTTTGTAGCCATATTTGAATTTACAGAGACAATACTTGAAGAGGATTATAAGAACACATCTAAAACCTCTTCTAGCAGAGAGTGTTATATATATATATCTGTATCCCCCCACCGTGTGCAGCATGTTGCAGAGCCCATAGTAGGCACTAAGTAAATAGTATACATGATGCCATGTAATAAGCCACACTTCAAATTACTGGTAGCAATCCAGTTTTGGGGACCAATACACCTTGAGAACCCAGATGATGCCAAAACATAATGAAATTTCTTTTTTTTTCCCCCCACACAAACAGAAAGCTCATGAAGCTGGTGAACAGCTCAGTAACCTAAAAAATGGCTGTGCAGAGCACTCTTTGAATACGAATTAGCAGTGGGGAATGGCAGCATATTTATGAGGTCTCTTGCCGGGTCCTTTCCTCCTGTGAATGCTGTATAATTCATTGCGCGCGCCCTGACCCCAGTGCGCTCCTGTTCTGACAAATCATACTTGATTAAGACAAATCTTTATTAGTTAGCTAGTCAACTTCCCCATTTATCACTGGCAAATCCCATTCTCCTCTTCAAGTGCAAGAAAAGTGACGGAAGCCCTAAACACACACACACACACACACACACACACACACACACACACACACCCAAACACCTAAATACAAATAAAATTATTTGTTATACAGCAAGGAAAACCAGAAGTCTCAAAGTCTTAGCAGATGATTAAACAAACTATTTAATAGGTATATATTATACCCACTGACAAACTCAAACCCAGTACACATTTCACTCAGGCTGAGAGATTGTTAATTAGGGATTTTTATCTTCTACTAACTCTCGTTTGAAAGCAAATGCCATATTTAAAAAATGTATTACAAAGTTAGAGGCTCAGAAACCTGAAGAAAAAAAAAAAAAGGAAAAGGAAAAAAAGGACTGCTGAGTAGAGAGAATGTTTAGGCTCCCACCAAAAGAATAACAACAACAAATCTTTGAAAAACGGAGACAGAATAAGGCAGAATGAATTCAAAATTATTCTTGATTCTTCAGTACCATAGGAAAATGCATCTCTGTTTGAACTGTCTGCAATGTTTTTCATGAACTTCAATGTTGGTTTACCCTAAAGAGGATTTAAGGTGTTTACAGTGGATGATACTCATTTTAGAGCCTGGTGCGTTGAGTCTGGTGCCAGAACTGTTCTCAGAAACCTGACGATGAAGCCATCAGTTACAAAGAAGCATGCCATGTCCTAGCACTGCCACTGAATATAATAAATAGCACCTTCTGACAAGTTTCAAAAATTCTCTAGTTTCACAGAGGTAGGAGTTGGCATAAACCATTAACTTTCTTCCCTTAGTGAGAGCAAGATGGAATGAGGATGAATATGGTTTGAGCTGATACTCATTTCTCATATTTTTCCTCTTAAACCCTGATTCTGATGAAGGTGGAGAATCTTTTCACTTTTTCCTACGAAGCTACAAGTCCATCCAGGTATGTAATTCCCACAGAGGTGAGCTCATTGTTCCCTTTAAAAACAATGTAGAGACAATGTGTAATATAGGAATTATGTTACAAGTTTCTACATGAGATCTTAAACATTCTGCGTTAATGATGAATGAATCTATATGTAGCTTACGAGGAAAACCCATTTTTAGTCTCGACAGCCTTAATGAAATGCCAGTTAACATTGTATAGTACACATATCATACTTTACCTTATCGATGCCCTTAAGTGTTAAATGGAAAGTAACATCCAAAAGCATTTTGTATGTTAGGACTGCCATATATTTGCCAAAATCTCCCACTTAGACATTTAGAAAATGTGGATACATCTTGAAAAATGAGGTCAGAGCTTGGTATGACAGACTTCAAAAGAACACCTAGTACAGTGGGAAATAGTGTGTTGATGATTTTATAAGCAGACGGGCTCTGATTGTATCTATGGATTCAGAAGGGTTCACACCTCGACATTCCCTCCCCACTCTACAGGTCTTTCATCACAATCTCAAAGCACTGAAAAATATTCTGAAAGTGAAAATTGCCATGGTCACATTGGAGAAGCATGATTTCATTTGGGAGTGGGCTGGAGAGTTAGGTAAGTAGTTTACAATATGCCTGTGCAGGTAAAGGAAAAGTCTGCATCACTTTCATTTGTCCGTGGGTTCGCTGTCCATTTTTGCTTAGAAATCTTAAGTAATTTGCCCATGGAGACAAATTTGACATCAGAGGTAGGAGGAGAACGTGCTTTGGTGCCAAATTCTTGAGAGCCAATTATTGTGGCAGGCACAGTGAAGATGTAAAGAAGAATAAAGCATGCCCCCAACAGGTAGCAGCTCACGCTTCTGTGGGGTGGAACATGACTCACCACCACTAGAGCTAAGGGTAAGACATCGTACAAGTGCTAAACAGAGGAATGTGCCAGATGTGTTCGATCAGTTAATTCGTTCATCGTCTTTGCAGGTCTCCAAGAATCCACATTTCATGACTTCCACTCTAGGCCTCTCTCAAACCCCCATCATCATCTGCCTCACAACCATGTGAATATCTTTGGACATAATTTAAAAACTGACTGTCTACTGACAACCTAACTGTAACTGATACTCTACTGTGCAACTCATATTTCTTTCCAGATCTTAGATGACAAAGGTCAGGAGCTGTGATGACAACGATTCCTATCTATACGTATTTTTCACTGTAGCTTCAGATTCAGAATGGATGTAATACCAGAAACTAACTGCAAACAATAAACATTGAAAACAATGGTTTGGGCAGTTGGTTGATTTACAAGAAAGGGTTTATTTCTAGCAGTACTTGCAGGCAAAGATGTTGAAAGTCATCTGGTCCGGCTACTCCTACTTACAGACACATATCTATCACCCAGTGGCACATAAATAAGAGTGAATGATGAAAAGATAGTATTTTCTCCCACCAAGAAGCAATATATTGCTACTCGGTGTAGTTTCATTTCTACATAATGCCCTGCACATAATAGATGCTTAATATTATAGATGGAGGATGGATAAACAAATGAATGGTGGGAAGGTCAAGAGAAACAAAGTAGGGGTGAAAGGAAAAGTAAAAAGGGAAGAACATTAAAAGTTAGAGAGGCTAAAAGGATAAAGTGGTAGAGACTTACTCAGAGAGCTAGACACTGATCAGTAGAATTCTAGGGTCTGCAGAGATTTAAAAGTTATTTATTCTACTCGGGGGGTTGGATTAGATCACCTGGAGAAAAGCAATTTTTCTAAATGCCTTCTCAGGCAGAGCTTGGATTAGAATCCAGACTTCTTAACTCTTCATTTCATATCCTATGTAACACATAATACACAAGCAGAAAGTTCAAGACCATGTAATCAGTGTGGACTCTTTCTTATTAGAGTCAATGAATGGCCCTGGGGCATGGCTCCTTAAAATAGCCCTATCACTCCTGAAATCGTGGGTGAAATGCTGGAGAGGCAGATTTCCACCAAGGAGAATCCCACACAGCACTGGTCTAACTCATCATTTTAGTGATGGATGCTATCTGAAACCAGTCAGAAATACCAAATATACCCATTTATACCCTATAAGGAGTTACTGGGTCAAGGCAGGTGGCAGAGGGGAGAGGAAATGTACTTTTTCCTTATACTTCACTTATGCAGATTTTATTTAATTTTGAGAAAATAATTCAGGTAGGTTACATACTCAGCTACTGTGAACTGATTACTCATTCATTCAACAAATATTTACTTTGTGCTTATAATGCACTCACCGGGCATAGGAATAAAAACCCAAACATGCCATCAGATGATCACAGTGAGTTATTAGGTGAACAATGGTTCTTTGAAAGTAAAAGTTAAGAATATACAATATTATAAAGTCCTCTTATGGAATAACAGCAACAAAAATCTTCGGTTGAACAGTTTGAGGTTATTAATAACCTACACATTTTAACGAGATAGTTTCATATTATGAGTGCTTTTGACTTGCAAACACATTCCTAGAAAGCAAAATAAATGTCAAGTAATTGTACTGTTTTGTTGCTACGTCTAACTACTACTCCTGAAATCGAACTAGTCCTCGCCAAAGCATAATTTTGCTATTGTGTTTAAGGTTGGTAAGTCAGTATCATCAGATATTCTAATGCAAACACTCAACAGAGAAACCCAATTCTGCTGCAAATTTTCAGAATGTGTTAAAATTGATGTCAATGTCTCAGTAATTTCGCAGTTTAAAAAACAGTTAGAAATGTAATGACTACACTACACTTGATTAAAGCATTTACAGCTCTAATCAAAAACTGACAGCAAGATCAAAGATGTTAACTTAAATCTCTCTTCTAATTATGTTTAAAATGCCACACCTCAGGCCTGTCTCTCCTCTTCTTTTTCAAACCAAATTCTGCTTAAGAAAGATCTAACACTTCTTAACAGTTCATTATCCAATAAAACTATTCAAAGCTTAAAAGCAATCTACACAATTAGTCAGGACCTCAGGGAGTCCACCGGTAGTCTTTATTACAGGACTTCATATTAAAACACCTTAATTATATTTGTCAAATGGATTTCATTAAAACCCATCGTCACGTTAATTTTCATATTTTGACAGTGCTGGCATAGGCATTATTACCACCTGCCAGGCTAGGAACTACAACAAAATTGTCAAATTCCTTCAAATCCTAAGCAGTTTCTTTTGTACCTGACTGATAGTTTTCCCTGTGTGGGGAATCTATCACAATTAGGAGAATTAAAATACTCCTACTTAAATTCGACTCTGAATATATATGTTTCTTGCAGGTGCAGGGAAAACAAACTACAGTCGTGCCGGGTTGCCAGGTGCACTTTGCAGAGAGGGTGATGCACATACTTTGCAGTGTATCTGAATAGCAAAGCCCAGACATCAAACAGAATGCACTATGATTCAATCACATCAAAACCATCAGGACTTGAAAGCTAGGACATTTTTTTTTTTTACCTCCTATTCATTATGCTGCCATATTTCATAAAATATACGGTGTTTCTGGCCATTCACTTGAGATTCAATTGTATTTTCATTTGCCACTGCGATTTAGACTATTGAAATAGCAAATGGAAAAAATACATACATCCCTTTCTTTCCAGCTATGCAACATTCAATGTCAACAGAGATGCAATGTTTATAGCACTGCCCTAATTTAGTTAGTTATGCAACTTTAGGAAAATGAGTATGTGTACACTAATAAGCAGAGCACTTTTGTCTATTTTTCTCTTGATTTTCTAAGTCTTTGGTAGCATACGTGATACAGAAAGAGAATTCCTCAATGATACTCCCTTTAGATTGTGCACATAAAATTCTATTTTTCAAGTATCTAAGATAGAACAGGAATAGCAAAAAAGGATAGACTTCTTTTTTTTTTTAACCTAACAGACTCATAAGATATAACAAAGGAGAGAGGTTTCTGGCCTATGTCTAACACACTTCAGGGCTTTGTACAATGGTCTCAAGAGTAATAATCACCTTGCTTTATGAATACTTTAAATCATAGTAAATGATCTCGGACTATTTTCAGTAAAGCTGGAGTTTTAAAGATTTACTTACAAAATCACAAGATATTTTAAAAATTATAAATGATCACTGACTTACATGTCTCATAATATAATATAATAGAAACAGAAAACATGCACAGAAAATTATGCACACGGGAAATACATTTAAATACAGTTCCAATGTCACCACTGCCTAGAAGCCTTTCATGATCAACTTCGCTGGCAACGTTTCTCCCACTTCTGGACTCAGATCAATTTACTATCTGGACCGCTATTATGGCACATATCCCAAGGCCTGGGATTTTGCTCTCTCTGTGCCCAGAGCCTAGCAGTGTGCCTGGCATTGTGTCCACTGCACATGCACCAAGGAATGACTGACCATGCTCCTGCCCATCTCTCCTCCCAGACCGTAAGGGACTCCCCCATGGCAGGGAAAACCTTAGTATCATTTACTCCCCCACCCTCACAATTCCTCATAAATGGCAGTCATTTGGCATCTCCATCTGTACATAGATAGACACAGAGAATCTATCTGTATGCATAGATATACAGAAATATATCGATATATCGATAGTATGTTTATGAGTGTGTATGCATGAGCCAGTATACTGAATTCTATTGAAATTTATAAAAAAAAAAAGTTCCAAAACTCTTATATTAAAGAACATAAGGATCATCGACTCCTTTTGAATTTTCACTAACTCTCAGGGGCACCTGGGTGGCTCAGTTGGTTAAGCGTCAGACGCTGGCCCAGGTCACTATCTCGCAGTTTGTGAGTTTGAGCCCCACATCGGGCTCTGTGCTGACAGCTCAGATCTTCGGATTCTAGGTCTCTCCCTCTGTCTTCCCCTCCCCTGCTCATGTTCTGTCTCTCTCAAAAGTAAATAAACATGAAAAAAATTTAAATTTTTATTAACTTTCACTACAACCTTGAACCACGAAGCCTTCATGTTTGTCTCACTTTCCCTTGTAACCCCTTCAGCAACTCTGTGCAGGTGGACCCTGGTGAAGTAGATGGGTCAGAGGAACAATTTGGACACTGCAGTGGGGACCAGAGTTCTTTTCCAGAGAGCTCCTCAGCTGCTCAAAAGCATATTCCATTGCAACCAGTCAATAATTTATTTGAAGCCATTATTATTAATAATCACAGAACACATGGATTTTTCTCATTAGGAAAAAAATTGGAACAATCTACTATTTTAGAAATGTTCCTAGAGGGACACTTCAAAAATGAGGCCAGATGCGGTCTACATTCTGCAATATTTGAAGTTTATTTGATATAAATAGAGGCCTACGGAAACCCTGCTGACACAAAAGTCGCAAGGCACATATAAGTTTATAAATACTGCATTTATTACATTTTAAATGCAATACATGTTAACTGGGTACTCCAAGAGTGATTTTGGTCATTTAAAAACTTTTCTGTCTTAACACTGTGCTATCAATTTCTGCTCAGTGGAACCCTGGCCCTGGTCATTCACAAAGGCTAACATGGTTCCCCTCTCTTTGTTGTCTGTCTGTGTTCAAAGGGGTGCATGTGTGGGAGTTGGTTTTTATACCGAAAACTCTATGTGGTTTATACAATGCATCAACATAGGGATGTGTCAAATGTGGGCTGCGCATAAAATACAGCCTGAAGTTTGGGTAATCTAGGGCTCCTACTGGAAAGGGATCATTCGGAATGGGAGAAGGGCATCTAGAGGGGCCAGGGCTACTAAAGGTAATGAACGGGTAGGGAAGATCATTTAAGGGAGAGCTCTCGCAGGTGCAGCTTTGGTATGGAGGCTGGGACCCTCACCATTGCTCTCTGGAATCTCTGCCTGGGAGCATGTCCACACTCTCAAGACCGCTAGGTCACGTCCCCTCTTGAGCCCACGCAATCATGCACATCATCACCTGATCACTTGCTATGGTCCCTGCAAGTCCCTTCTAGTCCCCCAGTTTCGGAGCTCGTGAGCCCTGGTGAGAGTCCTCAACCTTTCTGAATCAGGCAAAATAAGAAAAGCGGCTCTTGTGGCTTTTCTCTCATAAACAGCAAGCATGGTGTGTTTGAGGCATGGGGTAGTAGGGCGGTAACGTGGGACATATGGGATCACGGGAGCCTGCAGGAGGACTGCAAGGAGAGTTGCAAAGGCTTTCGAACAACAGTGTGATCAGAGAGAGAGCCTGAAGTGCCCAACTGACAGCTCTACAAGCCTGCTCAGATATTGCTTTTTCCAACAGGAGAAAATCCGTGACTTTTGCTGTTTTTCCCCCCTCCTTTTAGAATGATTACCTTGAAAAAAAGCTATTGCTTTTTCTGTAATAGTCAGAAGACAACAAAGCAGTATTTACTATTCTTTTGAAGTTATACAAAGACAGCCAATGAGAATATGCCTGATTGTCCATTCTCGGCTAGAAACTGAGACTTGTGCCTTCATACTGAGTGGTTTGGATGCTAAACCACAGCATTCATCAACATCTTTGTGGAGCCCAGACAATGAATGACACCAAGATCTGTTTCTGGATTGAGCCCTGTATTCTGCATTCAGACTACCCTCAGGGCTACTACTCTTTTTTTTTTTTTTAAACATGTATTTATTTTTGAGAGACAGAGACAGAGACAGGGGAGGGGCAGAGAGAGGAGACACAGAATCCGAAGCAGGCTCCAGGCTCTGAACCGTCAGCACAGAGCCAGACGCGGGGCTCGAACTCACAATCTGCAAGATCATGACCTGAGCCGAAGTCGGACACTTAACTGAGCCACCCAAGCGCCCCGGGCTACTACTCTCTTATACACAAAAGAATACTGATTCTCTTTAAGTAAAACAATGACTGACTAATCCAATCGTTGCCAAATGATGGGCCAATATTAAGATGCTTTAGCTATATTTTTCTTTTGGGATTCAACGCTGTAGCCCTTAACGTGGTATACTAATAAAGGCCAACAAATCACTTACAAAGTAGAACAACTCGATCTACTTAAATATTGATCTATAAAAGCGTGTGTGTGTGTGTGTGTGTGTGTGTGTGTGTGTGTGTGTGTTTTCTTGGAGTGCTGAGATTTCCCCCTACCCACTTCCAGGCTCTGCAACTCCTGATCCGCAAAGAAGCTGGTCTACTGGTTCTCCACCAGAGGTGGTGGTGGCGTAGGGGTGAGGCGTGGGGGCAAGCTATGGGCAAAGTAAGATTTCAGTCAGGTTCAAAGACTGACTGCTATAATTCTGGATAACTGGGGAGGTTTCTGTTTATTTTCTTTTTTAAACTCTCAGGTTTCATTCCTAAGCAGTAGGATTTTATGCTTCATAGGTAGATAATATTCTAACGGCATTTGTAGATATTGCTGTTTAGAGACATACTAATATGACATTTTTAGCACCTCTGCAGCGTGTTTGCAAAATAAACACAAAATAAATCGTTTTTAAAATGATATATTTTTAAGTGAGCATTTAAAAATAAAAATTATTTAGGAGATATTCTCATGTTCTATGAACTTGATTCTCTGGGTAAAGAAAAATCATTTCATCTTTTTATTTTAACTCCAACTGGCCCTTTCATTATTACTCTTCAAAGTCCCCAGTTGAAGGTGGCAGGCAATGATTATTCCTAATTTCCTGGTGAAGAAAAGCTGCACAAAGGAGTTAAATTACTTTTCCATTGTCAAAAGTGAGGAACGAAATCATGAAATGATACTTTGTCTCCTGCTCTGTGTTTTAGTCTTCAAAGCACAAAGCCAGCACAAACCATATTGGGAATATGTGCAGTTTCTGGAAATTTGTTGGGTTTTAGCCTAATGTGGAGGGTCGATGAGGATTTCAAGTAAACCTGTCTTTTAACAGCAAAAACAAAGAATTAGACTAAGCTGGCCTTTGTTGTTATTGTTGTTGTTGTTGTTGTTTTACAAAAATCCCCATATTCTGTATATACTTCTTCAATGTCCATAAGTTTCTTAAATCTTAACATCAGTTCAGAGGTAAACTGCCAGGACTGGCTGTTTCAGGGCTTGTAAGTCCAAAATGTCACAGAATGTCAGCTCTTGAGCACTTCAGTGAATAAGGTAGTTCTCTGCATATGCATATTTATTCAATTTCATCAGTGAATCAGCTCTGTAACTTTTAGGTATGAGGAGACCAAAATGATGATGTTCATATGAGGAGGGAGATACAACCATGTTCAAAGACCTACTCATTTTGAAATTTTTAAAACATCACTGTTACAGAGTAACTATCCAATTAGTAATTGTCTATGTGATTCATCAAAAGAATAAACATCAGAAAATCAAAGTCTGTAAGTCCAAAAGCTCAGTATTTAAATAATCTTTTGTTTTTTATAATCATGTCAACTTTGATTATGCATTTTTAATTGTCAATGAAATTTGGTAATAGAAAGGGAAAGCCTTAATTGAAATGCTTGTAAAATCCTCTTACTTGGAGAGTTTGTGTGAGTTGATTAATTAAGAGACGTTCACAGTTTTCATATTGATTGCCTTTGTGTTTCTGAACTTCCTGTCTGCTGCTCACGTGCAGAGTGAAAGTAAGAAATCCTGCATACAAGGAGATGTAGGATTTTTTGAGATAGGTTTCCATGTTGATAAACGGAGTGGTTCTTCCCCCCGGCCCCCTTTTTTGGAAATATTTCTCTGTTACCCCATTTTGTGGAAAGAAACAGCCTTTTAAATGCTGACACTTTTGCCTCAATGTCATAATTTCACCAAATATTTTTAGGAGATAAGATCTCGTATAGTTTTTATTTATTGTATTAAACTTGAACAACAGACCTGGAAAACAAATAAACAAGCTTGTTTTGCTGGGACCAAGACAAAAGACAATGTTAGTATCTCTATACTAGACCGCTGTAGCAGAAAATATTAAAGAAATTGGTATTTTCTGCCTATATTTGGGTGCTGAAGTACATTGGTGCTATAATTTTCCAACGATCCTGAGAAAAGGAAAGGTTTAAAATACAGGGAGCTCAATCTACTTAGCAATAAAGTTAAACATTTCCCTATCCTTTACAGTATCACTGAAAAGTGTTTTATGCAATTTTACATAACAGGTTGCATTTCAAAATAATGAAAATAAAATTGATCTTTTTTGATTAGTCTTTCCTCCTCCCATTAAATATTTAGGAGGGCATTGTGAGATAAAATAACTAAATATTTAGGGCGTTGCCACGAGGTAAAAGAAATTTTTAGGATGCCATTGTAAGATAAACTTGAAAATTTTCTAGTTTGTTTGTTTAGGAATTTTCCCCCTATAGCAAGACAAGATACTTCTCTCTTCTTTTGAACATTTCAGCATATTTGTCCAGCATTATTTTTTCATTCTCTTTTATCCCCGGGGCTCTCAATGTTTAAATAGCTCCCTCCCATGTAAAGCTTTGCACCGATATCGATCAGCCTAGGCTGGAAGTTACTATGAGGCATTTTCAATAATCAGCCCAGCTGTTCAGAGAGCTTCTTGAATATAACCCTTAGGTAAACAGCATAATACACTGAGAACTCTGCCAGCAACCAGCCCTTCTTGGCAATCTCAAAGATCGCTATTAATGCTTCACTAAACAAAGAACTTAATTCTGATTTTAACAATGGAGGCTAAAGGGTAATTCAAACAAATCCCATCTTTGATTCACATATGTAGAAACTATAAGGGGTCCCCCCTGCCCACATGCTTGCATATCTGATTAATTCGAACACACGTGTGCCAAGTCAACCATTTTTTACAGAACCCAAAAGCAACTGCATGCAACGCAATTTTTTAGTATTACCATTTTACTCCTTAATCCTCACATGCAGATTTAATTTCATTCTTTTAGATCTTTTGGGGCAATTATATTATCTACCTTTATGTAATGTACAGCAAAGAAGTAAAAGTACAATTATTTATACTTTTACCTTACTTTTTAATTTCCGCTTTCCCTATGAGTGAAACGCTAAAGAAAAAGAGAGACTTTTACATAACACTCCTGATTGTGATCTCCTGCTGACATGCAACAAGGGAACCTTAAAGGAGCACGGAAAAAATGGACGCTATATATATATAAAGTATAATGTAAAAATAGCGGGAGGTAGCCATGCAGTGAAACCCATAATGTTCACACCCTTCAGTGGGTGAAGAATAAACATCATAAAAGTAAACAGCATTCCAAAATAGATGGCACCTATAAAGTCTTGTGAGTCCCCAAATTGTTTTGCTTTTAGAAAAAGAAAACAAAACCAAATAGAAGTTAGGTATAAACAATTCCTAATGTTGCAATTGGAACCATTCAAAAAGACTTTCAGTTCATTATTGAAGTCAAATTAAACATATCTGTTTGGTTAAGGCTATTCTGAGATGCGGTTGTCACAGAGGGCTCTAGGTTCTGGAAAAAGAAACTAGTCTTCTGATAAATACGAGATCTGAAATGTTTCCTCTGGGTTATGACCCACCCCAAATAGCATATCCGTGACAGTAAATCAGAATGACCCTGTTTTTTGTTGGTTTGTTTTGTTACAGTTGTTTGTTTTCCCTTTATTTGGGGAGAGAAGAATTATTCTATTGCATTTCATTTATACTGACTGGGCCCTGTGGTAACAGGCCAAAGAACAGAAGACGCAGTCTCTGCCCTTCAAATCTATTTGAAAAGATGGGACTCCGCCCTCACCTCCACGCACTGTTTAATGGCAGAAAAAAATTAACCACCAATTACCACAGGTACCAGTAACAGGACCAAGCAACATTAATTACCATTGTGTAGCCCTACACAGTCCTGATACTGAAAAAAAAAAAAAAATTAAATACATGAGATGGTTAGCTCAAGATTCCTGGTCTACACAACGCTACTACACAAATCTCTCCTATTAAGGAGGTGTGGCCTGGACTTGGGCAGCTATTCATCCACACGTGAATCTGTGCGGCCTGCCTACTGGGGGCAAAGCACTGCTGCTGGATCTTTCCTCTTGCAGGTGCCCGTAAGTGCTGGCAGTTTGAGTGTTCTTACCGCGTGTCTCTTCCCCACGGTCTCCAAAAAATCTCCTTCGAGATGCTCATTCATTTCCATGGCTTTAAAAATATCACTTCCATTTTTATGCTTAATCTGTCTCTTAACCTCTTCCAAGTTTTATTCCCTATTCCCTAGCACATGCTGGCTATGTCACCCTGCTGGTCTCACCAGCTCCTTACACTCAGGCATAAAACAAAACTCCCATCTTCTCACTGTGCCTCTCGCCATCAATCAGTGAAGGGCAGGCGAATCCAGGGGTCTCCCAGGACTGACACACATCAGTTCATTTGGAATCTTCCTTTATTTTGTTTCCCATGTTGAGCCAGGTATCAGGTCTTTTAAAATCTTCCCTGGACAGACCTCTCATATTTGTTTCTTCTTTTTCATTGCTGCCGCTGTAACCTCTCACACAGACTCGTGTCTCCTTCCTGACTTGTCCTCGTCTCCAATCAGCAATACATCTTGATTGCTTAATCTCCCTAAACCACCAGACTCGTCATGCTCAGAACGTTTTAAATGCTTACCAAGCAGAGTCCAAGGCTTAAGCTAGCATTCAGAACGTTTCAGAATGGAGGCCTCACTACTTTCAGGCCTCCCTTCTCATTCTCTCTGGCAGAGAGTTGAGGCGCTGGTCCAGGGTTTTCAACCTTGGCACCTATAGACATTTAGGACTCAGTAATGCTTCACTTGATCTTAGCCAAAAGCCCGAGAAGCAATGGGCTGGAAAATTCTTTGCTGGAGGGGAAGGTCTGTCCCATGCACTGTAGATGTTCAGCGGCATTCCTGGTCTCTACTGACTAGATGCCATTAGCAGCCCCTCTCTACCAGTTGCGATAACCAACAACATCTCCAGACATTGCCAAACGTCCCCTGGGGGAGGGGGGCAAAATCAGCACTGATTTTCAGACCGAACCTGGGCACTCTGAACCTTTACCCATGTGGTTTCCTGTCTGACATGCCTCTTACAAACTACGATTTATAATCCCCACTTGTTGGTTCAGCTAAAATACTGCATCTTTTTTTTTTTTTATTCTCAAGTTATTTAACATCTCAGCAAGTGCCCTCCTTAATGCCCATCACCCATTTTCTCTACCCTCATCAACCCTCAGTTTGTTCTCTGTATTGGAGAATCTCTTATGGTCTGTCTCCCTCTCTGGTTTTTGTTTTATTTCTCCTATCCTTCCCCTATGATCATCTGTTAAGTTGCTCAAATTCCACATATGAGTGAAATCATATGATATCTGTCTTTCTCTGACTGACTTATTTTGCTTAGCATAGTTCTATTTCTAATTTTTTGAGGAGCCTCCACACTGTTTTCCAGAGCAGCTGCACCAGTTTGCATTCCCACCAATAGTGCAAGAGGGTTCCCCTTTCTCCACATCCTCGCCAACATCTGTTGATTCCTGAGTTGTTAATTTTAGCCACTCCAACAGGTGTGAGGTGGTATCTCAGTGTGGTTTTGATTTGCATTTCCCTGGTGATGAGCGATGTGGAGCATCTTTTCATGTGTCTGTTGGCCATCTGGATGTCTTCTTTGGAAAAGTGTCTATTCATGTCTTTTGCCCATTTCTTCACCGAGTTGTTTTTTGGGTGTTGAGTTTGATAAGTTTTTCACAGATTTTGGATACTAACCCTTTACCTGATGTGTCATTTGCAAATACCTTCTCCCATCCTGTCAGTTACCTTTTAGTTTTGTTGATTCTTTCCTTTGCTGTGCAGAAGCTTTTTATCTTGATGAGGTCCCAGTAGTTCATTTTTTCTTCTATTTCCCTTGCCTTCAGAGACCTGTCAGGTAAGAAGTTGCTGCGGTCGAGGTCAAAGAGGTTGCTGCCTGTTTTCTCCTGTAGGATTTTGATGCTTTCCTGTCTCACATTTAGGGCTTTCATCCATTTTGAGTTTATTTTTGTGTGTGGTGTAAGAGAGCGGTCCGGGTTCATTCTTCTGCATGTCGCTGTAAGACATTGCATCTGATATGAATTCTTGTGCATTTGTCTCTGCCAAAGAGATCTCTTTCTCCTCAAGCTACCAAGCGCTCTGTCTCACCTTACCTGGATCCATATGCCTGCATTATCCTGTCTAGCTGGGTGAAAGGTGTCTGAAAGCAGGAGCTGGGTTATCTTTTATTCCCCAAAATGATCAGCACAGTGCCTGGCTCATATTATGAAGGAAGGCAGCTCCAGCTCCAGCTTCCTAAGCCTTAAAGTTATAGGACAATGGCAAGGCAGTACAACTCTGGCAAATGTCCTTACAAGAGTCACAGCACTAGCTTCTGTGATGTTTCTGCTTGCCTATGTCAAAGGGCAAGAAAGATACAGAGCAAATCTTGACCAACCATCTAGAGCCCACCCTTCAGAGAAATAAGCAGGTAGATTATAGGGGAAGCAATGGGCATGGAAGGTTACATGGAAGACAACCTTAATGGAAAACGGACAAGCCAGGGTAAGAAGGCTTAAATGCCTTTCAGAACATGGCAGATATATAAAACAAAGTCATGATCAAGTTTACCATAAAGAAGGTGGAAGACTGAGAGTCAAAAAAGCTAATTACGTGGCAGGTTTTTAAACAGCCTAATAGAGAAGTTGAGTGATCGAGACAAATAGCTTGGCAAGCTACCTGGTCACAGGGACATAAATCTGAAAAAGCAGCAGATTCTCCATATGGGTCAGAACAGATCACATTTTGTGTTTAAAATGGAGAAAATATGAAGTTTGTGCGTAAGGGTGTGTGTGTGTGTGTGTGCATAGTAATTGGGAGGGAATGATATGCTATTGATAAACTTTGGAGAAAGAAATCATCTGTATTGGGAAGTGACTTAAAAGTTGAGGCATAATCCAAAGTAAGAAGAAAATAGTTCAGCATAGTGCAGTCAGCCCTGTACGAGAGGGTGCCTTCAGGGTAACACACACTGCTGCTAGAAACACCAACCAGAAAATGGACAATCAGGATCTCAAAAGAGAGGAGTCATCCAGAGGGCCTCTGTAGGACCAGCTTCATTCCTTAGCCTTGAACCAATGTGGTCTCGCCACAGGCAAGGAAAACACTGCACTCCTACCCAAAGTCGATTCCAAATACATAAGCCTCCGAAGCGTGTTTCTTATGGAATGAAGACCGAGAACAAAATAAAGACTCCGTAAAAAAGCAAGAGTGTAACACAAATGTTAAAGTAGTCAATCTTGCAAAAATAATTGCAAGTAAAAGGGCAGACATCTCCATGACTCTGGAAAAAGGTGCCTAGATACACCACTAACAAAGGAAGCCTGAGAGAGACATTCTTTTCTAATTTTGTTTGGCTGTGGTTCTTTTTTTTTTTCCTCGCTGTTGCTAACTGGTGGTATACTCTAGGGTGGATCCTGCTGACCTTCGGGTTTTTCTTTTGGCCTAGAACCATCCTGATAATGCTAATCAAATACATTAACTGATTGAACTACCAGCTGCATAGTCTTATGCCCATGAAATCACAGAACAATTGGGAGGCCCAGGAACAGGGATAAAATGGGAAAGGCATGTACTAAAGTTTGGCTAAAGAGACAGGGGAGCTCTCTCCATGACGCATTTACAGTTCCAATGTTCTCTGAATGGGGGAGTATTACTTTCAGGGGTAATGTGCTTTTCCTCACGACTACGTTCCTCCAATCTCTTCTCTGACTTCCTTCTCAGATGCTCAAGTATCCTGTGGTGTTATCCCCATCCCTGGGCTTCGCCCGCCATCTCCTTACAGTGTTTGAAGACTGTCCTTTCTTAGCGGCTAGAGTGGGGTCTTATTTCACAGTCACCTGCTGACATGGGGTAAACAGAAAGTACGGGAACCACTTTTCCAAAATGTCTGAAAAAGGACAGCAGCCCTCACTTGTAAAATGGAGAATTCAGGGGCGCCTGGGTGGCTCAGTTGGTTAAGTATCTGACTCGTGATTTCAGCTCAGGTCATGATCTTGTGGTTTGTGAGATGGAGCCTTGCCTCAGGCTCTCTGCTGACAATGTGGAGCCTGCTTGGAATTCTCTCTCCCTCTCTCTCTGCCCGTCCCCTGCTTGTGCTCTCTCTCTCTTAACATAAATAAATAAACATTAAAAAAAAAACTTTAAAAAATGGAAAATTCAGAGGTTTCCTCCTAGGCTTCTGGTCAGGCATAGCAGAGAATTTACTTACAGGGCTTAGCTCAGCGCCTGGCACATAGGGAGAGCTTAAAAACTGTTAGCTGTATTCTTTCTAGTGTTATTGTGTAAATCCCTAGAATTCTCTGTGACCTACTATATGCTCTGGATGATGCTGAAGACCTAGAAAAAGCAGCTTTCATTCCCATCAAACCTCCTTTTTATAACAAATAGTTTTTCAATGTTCCTTTATCATCTTGAAATGAAATTTAGAGCTAATACAATCTATGGACACATATAATTTAAAGTCAATATAATGCCCTTGCTGTAAAATACAGGAAACATACAGGAAAGTAGTAAGATGTATTTCTACATGGAAATGTGCAGGCACTGCTATACTAGCAAATACAGCATAACTTGTACTCATATGTAAAATTAACATAAATGTGACAGCTACACATGCAAATCAATACATGTACATTCTAATGATGACTCAAATACTGCAGGGGGCATTACCATGAACATTGTATCGCCAAGCTTCCCACCTGCTCCTCGTTCCCCAGCCCTCTGTGCTTTGGAGGGACTATATCTCAGTTCTGGCCATGGGGTTATAGATGTGTCTCACTTTTTGGGCAGAATCCCTGAGGAGCTAGTGTGCAAGTCCCTTCTACCCCTGCCTAAGGTGGCTGGGGACACCCCCATGGTGGAGCCAGTCGTGGACCCCCGATTAACCGTGAGCACAGCCTGTTGCCAATACTTGACGGATTTGTAGCATAAACAGAAAATAAACTTTGTTGTGTTAAGGCACCAGGATTCTTAGGCTAATTTGTTTCTGCAGCATAGCTGTGCATATCCCTCCATCATGAGCGATTCTTTTAAAATATACCCTGATTGGGGCACCTGGGTGGCTCAGTTGGTTGAACGTCTGACTTCAGCTCAGGTCATGATCTCACAGTTCAGGAGTTCAAGACCCACATTGGGCTCGTTGTTGTCAGTGCAGTGTCCACTTTGGATCGATCCTCTGTCCCCCTCCCTCTGCCCCTCCTCTGCTTGTGCTCTCTCAAAAATAAAATAAAACATTGAAATATATATATATATTATATTTATATTTATTATATATAAATTGTATATATTATATTATATTTATGTATTATATTTAATATATTTATATTATTGTATATTATTATACACACACACACACCCCGATTTTACACAATTGTTGTATACCTGGAAATTTAGTAGATGCTAAAACCATGCAAAAAAACTTTGTGTTTATATGGCAAACTAGGTTCAGATAATTATACACAGCATTTTCACCTACATAAATGACCAGTAGGATATTTGAGAGTTTGTGTAGACCAGGGACTGTCTGTGTTGAGAAAGAACATCCACTGAACTGTAGAACATTTATTATCCTTGCCTCTCATCACTGGGATAGCCAAAATGCACCTGTACAGACTATAGAACGTCCCCTGGAAGAAGAATACCTCTGAACCAATAACCTAGAGACAAGATCAACATGGACTCGACTTAGCCAAGCTGTGCATTGTGGGGTTTCATCAATGAGTGGTTCATAGATTGGAGAATCTCAGAATACTAGACTGTGTTCCACAAAATGAAAAGAAAAAAAAAAGGCAAAATAAAAGTTCTTGGGTCACAGTTTGGGAAATTCAGGGCTAAAGAGTATAGAACAGGTTTCAGAATCTTTAAGGCATGGAGCACGGCAAACCTCCACCTGGGAGATACAGCACGCACTGTTCCCTGTGCTTCTGGGAGCAGGCCGGCCTTTTATTCCAGAACTTCCTGAAGAAGTCAGGTTCTACGGGACACGCAACCTCTGCTTCACAGATGAGCTTGCCAATGCCAAGGCCCAGAGAAAGGGAGAGGCCTGTGGCAGGTTTTCAGTGAGTTAGTAGCAGCGCCAGGCCTAGAACCTCACTTAAAAATCAATACTCTCAACCATAAACAGGAATTAAGTGAGATACATGCTCCCAAGTGGAAGAACCTCAAAAACATTACACTAAGTGGAAGAGGCCAGACACAAAAGGTCACATATTATATGATTCCATTTACATGAAGAGATAAATCCATAGAGACAGAAAGAAGAACGTTGGCTGCCAGGGGCTGAGGGAGCACGGGAAGGGGAACAAGTACTTGATGGATACGGGGTGTCCTTTTGGGGTGATGAAAGTATTTTGGAACTAGATAAAGGGGGTGGTTGCCTAACGCTGAATGTACTAAATGCCATGGATTTATGCACTTTAAAATGGTTAATTTTATGTTATGTGACTTTTATTAAGAGTGAATAAATAAACAAGGTTAAAAAAATAATATTCTTTTCTCTATTCTATGCTCTTACCAATTTGAGTTGTCCAATACACTAGAAAGTAGCATAGCGGTATGATCTTTTCCATATGCTTTCTCATATTGTTGGTACAAATATGATTTTATTACTTTTCATTTTCTGGTTATTGTGTAAGAAAGTGGATGCCATAAACCTACAGTGAATAGAATTTTATGGGGATTGATTATAGCCTGAAAAAGATAATTCAGCTACTTTGAATGGAGTAGAGTGGTTTTCTATCCATTAGCTACTACGAGCTAGAGTCTGTGTTCTGCAGAATAGAAATATCAGGGAACTGGAGTTGGATGAACAGAGGTTCAAATCCTGACTCCATTACTTCATAGCTATCCAGTTACAGCAAGTTACTCAAATTCTCTGACCTTCGATTTCCTCATGTGTTATGCAGCAGTAACACCTACAACACAGTCACTGGGTCAGTTCGTTGCAATGACGTAAGTAAAATGTCTAGAATGGAACCTGAATCCATAAAATGAAATCAACCCAAGTTCCGGTATCTCCAAGTGTGCTATTCTCCTGGAGAGCGGACCAGCGGGGCCTCAACTCTCCTTCAGAGGGCCAGAGAGCTGCCTCGATCCATGCTAGGGATTTTCCTTCTGAAGTTGAGGACATATTTGGCTCCAGGAAAGAAATTTCAGAGTGAAGATTTTCTTTGTTCTCTGACTCCATGGGCTGCTCTGTTGTACTGTGCAGATCAGAAAGTGGGAGTATTGGGCAGAATATATTATGCATATGCATGTGTTTATAAAATAACAAGTATCTCTAGAAGGGAACCCCTACATAATCAAGTCTGTCAGAAGAAAGACTCTCTGGAACCTTCATCTTTTGATCAACTGGGAACTAAGTGGGCATTTTAAGAAAAAAACAAACACCTGTAGGCACAATTAATACGTTTCTTTAATACGTGATGGTTCCTTTCACCTCTACTCAGTTTTAATGGCATAAAATGGTATTTTAGAAAAAAATGTTGAAAAAGTCATCTTTATTTTATAATAATGCAGTAGCCACACAACTGTGCACTGTACTACACAGAAGGACTAACGAATTGTACATGGCAGGTTGGGGAGATTTGGTTCATACGAGGACGGAGCACACCGATGGCAGTAGATTTACCTGCATCTGAATCACCAAATCGGTGCCATCATCTCATTTTAAAGCAAATAAGCAAAGTTAACTAATTCTAGTCACTGGAACTCAGCAAGCTTAATTCAGTGCTGCTGAAGCCATTCAGGAAAAGTGAGGAGTAAACGAAAGCATTTCGAACTGCTGTTACAGAACCTCATTTCTAAACAGTAATTGCTGCGTCTAATAAACATTCACTCCCAAATCACAGAGTGTGTTACACTGGCCCACTGTGGGCTACGCGGGAGCCCGAAGACAAGCAGCCCTCTCCTAGGAGCCTAACCGGACAGAAGGTGAGTTAGCTCCTATTTTTCTAAGATTCTGTTTCTTAATTCCAAGATCAGGGAAAACACAAATAAGACTCCAGTGAAAGGCCAGCTCTTCTCCCAGGAGTTGAGTGGTGGTGAAAGAGAGAATGGGAAGAGGGAAGGGCACAGGATCAATCACATGGGAGGAAATCCTTTCTTTAAAACAAAACAAAACAAAACAAACAAAAAAACAAAGCAAGCTCCCTCAGGGCCTAGAATTGAGAAGGGGCCTAAGAGGACTTTCTGGCACCCTGTCTCCAAAAAAGAATGTGAATCATAGGTTCAAACGTTCCCCACATGTAGACTGACCCAAAACTCTAATGACAGTCCTTGAGCAAGTGTCCAGGAGTGCTGAGCGTTGCCGTTACATCACTTGCCACGCAAGAAGCCATTCCTTGGCGATCTGCAAGGTGCGTCTATTCGACTGACAATACAGAGAGAGTCTGCCGGGTGGTTCATAATAAAGTGAGTAACCAGCAATAGAAATATGAGACAGTTCATGGGTCTGTTCCCAGAATGAATTATGAGATAGTCTGCTGTATTAAAGACAGTCACTGGAACTCAGTAGCCCAAAATGAAAACTCAGATCTAAATAAATAAATGAATGAATGAATGAATGAACGCAAAGATGTGCACTGAAAAAGAAAAAACAAAAAACAAAACGGAAAGATATTCACCAAAAGTTTAACAATGATTATTTCTGCGTGATACAGTTTTATTTGAATTTTATAATCATGGAAAAATTTGAATAAGAAGTTTGGATCAAATACTTTGGGATCAAAGAACAACAAAAAGGCAGCAGCACTGAAGAATAAATGGATGATCCAATATTAAGAAAACAGACATAAAAATAAACCAGTCCCAAAGTATCCCAATCCAATGACTGAGAATCAGTGCATAGGCAGTAGGCTGAATAACTTAAAACACGGAAAAACAGTAAAAATATGGTCTTTTATGAGAGAGACATACTCTAAAATAAAAAATGACTAAATGACTCTTAACCTATACCTGTAAAATGAGTATTATACATTTTTGTGCCCCAAGGTCTGGTTCCTGTATTCTCGAACAGTTATTCTGTATTTAACTGATATGATCTAAATATTTAAAACAATCTCACTTTGCAATAGAACTAAAGTATTAATCCTATAATACCTAAATATTAAGATTATGATCCATACACCTTCATGCGGTATTGTTTGTAAAGGTAAAATGTAAACAAAAAAATGTCCAATAATATGTGAAGAGTTAAATTATGGCACAGACATATTACGGAATACTAAGCCAACCACTAAAAAAGAGTAATTAAGATCCATATATATAGACACTAGAAATCTGTATATAAACCATTGTTGAATGGACAAAGCAAGGCACAGGACAATATGCATAATATAATTTTATTTTGTTAAAAGGAGAAATTGTGATTTTTGCACATAATCTAGGAAGAACTTGACCTCCTCTTCTCTAATACACGCACAGAGCTCATTCTCTCCCTTCCTTCTGGACCCTCCCTAAAAGTCATCTCAGAGAGGCTTGTCCTGACCATGAGATAAAACAGAACCTCCTGGAATTCTCTACCCCTTTATCCTACTTTTCTTTATATGCATCACTACCACATTTAATAGTACATTTTTTATTGATTTATTGACAATCTCCCTATCAGAATACAGGTTTAATGAGGAGCGGGACCTCATCTGTTTGGCTACTGTTGTTTTCTTAGCACCAATTCCTGGTACATAGTAGATGCTCCAATATTTATTGAATGAATGAATAAATACAAGTATGTATGTGTGTATATATATATATATATATATATATATATAGGCAGATGGTATATGTCAGATAGGTATTTATACACATAAATCTACACTTACATACAGATGAAATGCATAAATACATAGGAGAAAAATCCCAAAGCATACGTACCAACTGTTAATAGTGGTTATTCTTAGGAGCAGGACAGATGGATGGGTAGGGAGGAGGGCCCTTTTACTTTTTACATTATTTGCCTCTATCTTGTGTGAATAATTGGCAATAAGGATGAATTCTGTTATGATAAAAAATACAAAAAATTTTTTCACATAAAGAGCAGCATAATTGCTTTAAAATATGTCTGGTGATTACAGTGAGGCATCCAGTCTCTCAGCCGGACTGATCAACTAAAGGTATTTTAATCAGTTAGGATTTCACTCTTTTTACCTTAGGCAGTGGTTCTCAAACTTTAGTGTGCATAGAATCATCTGTCCAGTTTGTTAAAAATACAGAATCTCAAGGTCTATCCCCAGAGATTCTGAATAGGGGTTGGGTAGCAGGAATTTCCATTGAAAAAAAATATCACCCAAGGCGACCGACTGAAAGCCCACCATTTGAGAAACTGGCTCAAGGTAGAGTTGAGACAGGGAAGATGGAATCAACATATATTTAACGAGGACCGATTATCTGCCTGGCAATTGTGCTTAATTAACATTAGATAAGTTTAATTAATTGGTTGTTAGTGGATGAGCATTTCAGCTGGCTGTATTTGCAACTAATTGGTAAGTGGTTAAACACTCTAACAGCCTGAATAAAACAAAATACCTTGGAAGTGAAACGTTATGATGCAGGTTTTGTGGTTCCATTTGTGTGAATTTTTAAATAATATTAGAGTTAAAAAATTTATTACATTACGTCTTCATCGACATATGGGGGATGGCAAATGCACAGTATCTGAAAAAAAAAAAAAAAAAAAAAAAAAAAAAAAAAAGGCCAGCGAGTATATCCCCACTGCGCATTAACAGTAACGGACTACCAGGGTGGCTGGGTGGCTCAGTCAGTTAAGGTCTGACTTCAGCTCAGGTCATGATCTTGTGGTCTGTGAGTTCAAGCCCTGCATCGGGCTCTGTGCTGACAGCTCGGATTCTGTGTCTCCCTCTCTCTCTGCCCTTTCCCCACTTGCACTGTCTCTCTCTCTCTCTCTCTTAAAAATAAATAAACATTAAAAAAATTAATAAAAAAAAAAGTAGTGGACTACCAGTCGGAAAACCTTATTTCTAGCTCCTTTTGACCATCACATATGTCCCTTCCCTAGGACTCAGGTTTCTTATTAAAAGCTGCTAGAGTTGAACCAGATGGCTATAAGATCTCTTGTGGCTCTATCCATCTATTTCCCAGTACAAACACATAGCAGCTTTTCCTTTGTGTTACACATGATACTTCTGTGAAAGGCGCTTCCATGTGAAATGGCTGCTGATGCACTCCCACAGTCTTTTACACACACACACACACACATGCACACACACACACACAAATATAGGTAAATACATAAAGGTTTCCAGTACATTAAACTCAAACATGCATTTAGCCCTTATTCTATTATAAAATATCTATTACAGTAAACAATTTCAATAGTCTAAGTGAAAAATAACTTTGGGATGATTTGGTAAAAAAGGTATCAGAAACTACTGACTTAACAGACTTAAAACATAACAATAGCAGGAACAAACTGGTGATAGGAGACTACGAAATTTTGAGTCATTTTAAGTACCCTAACATTGTATCTGGAATTTTCGCCGTCTATCATATTTATACTTCATTGACAAAGACTTATCCCAGTTAGACTGTTTTATAAGAAAACATAAAAACGAGAAGGTATATTAAACAAACAAACAAACAAACGCCCTTCCCAGGAATCCTAGAGATCTCTAGGTAAAATGACTCAACAGCAAATATATCAGCATCCACAAAGATATGAAAATAACATCTTGAGAACGAGGAGACGCAATGGCTCATTTCATACATTTTTCCCTTTCACATTTCATTTGGGACTAATCGGGGGCTCAAACTGCCCTGCTGCCAGAATAATCCATATTCCACTTAGTGTTGCTGATGACGGAGAGGAAGGGAATGAAAGGAAGGGGATGCCTCAAGAGGACGACAAAGAACAAGATCACAAGGACACTGACTGCTAATTAGCAACATATTGTAAAGACGGGTAAATGCACTAGTCTTTCAACTCGCGAGCCCCTAAGTTCATATCTTAGACGGAAGTGAAAATGTGTTTGTCAATACCATGCTGGTCTCTTTCTCGAAAGATGACGGACAACAAGGGGCTGGGCTGAGGGCCGATGCAAATAGATGTGCTACGGCAAGAGGTGCCACGGTTTAGCAGCAGGGGCTGCCTCCGACCAGGGCTGATCTCTCCTCCCTCGGCAACTGTTTATCATCAGTTCTTCCGAGCTTAAAACGATCTGTTCTTTCAGCAGGGGCAATTTGCCCCCTTTCCCCGAACAGTGCCTAGATTGTTCATCAGCAACGGAGAACCCTCACTGGTAGTATTTTTTGAGCCCCTCCTGAAGCACTGAAGATTTTGTCTGAGTCAGAGGAATCCTGCAGGAATGGATTAGAAAGCACCTCCAGGCTTGGGTACTAAGTCCCAGTGCCTTCTGGGAAGCAGAATTCAATCAATTTATAGCCCCAATCTCTTGCTCTAAGACCTGTTGGGGAGAACATCCTCTGGGCCACACAGGAGCCAACCCTGTAGCTGTTTAAGATGACGGGATCCAAAGAGAGTTCTCAGCCAGGAGGCTGAGGATAATGGCTGAGACATCAAGTGGTCCAAAGGAAAGAAAAGATTCAGGGAGTTCTTTTTTGTTTAAGAGTTATTTTAATACTGTTTAGAAGAAAGAAAAATATATCTACACACACACACACACACACATACACACACACACTTTGACTTTTTTGGGCTGCTCTAATAAAATGGGAACGTGGTGTTTTTAGTCTTCTCTTAAAAGCCTCTAGCCTGTCTCTTTCCTGCTGGATTTACAATGCTAAAAAGCAAAATCCCAGAAACCTATTTCTGTTTACTTAAGAAGGATAAAGTGTTACCCCAAAACAGAGGGTCTTTTACAGAGATTGGAAAACAAATGGTTTAAGAGCATTAAGATCTACATATCTCTCATGCCAGCACATTTAAGGTCATCAATCAAACATAATCCTGAACATACAAGGTGCAAAAGTGCTAAAAAGGCCCCATTAAAATCCAAGCCTTTTCAGGTGTGCCACCCAATCCTGAGAGTTACACACAGGCAGAAACGGCTCTGGTTTATACACACAATACCATTAGGGACAATTTATCATGTCTTTAAAAGTGATCTATGGGACATTGTGAAATTGCTTATTAACTCCAGAAATAACAAACCCAGCTTGTGTTAATGTACTTGAATACCCAGAATTGGAATTGTGAAAACTTAAGTTAGAACCTATTCATATTTACAGCTTAAACTTTCTATTAACCTACCTCCTAACTTGCATTTCAGATTTTCAATTCATATTTTTCAATTAGCATTAGATGCTAGAGCTATTTTGACATAAAGTTTTAAGATGTTTGAAATAGATTTGCTTCACCAAATGCCTCAAAGAGCCAAGGTTACACGAACAAATTCATTCTGGGTAAAAACACAAATTATAGGACTTTATAATTTTATCCTTCAAATCTTATTTTCTTTTAAAAAACTGCCACTCTGCACTTATTTCCTGATTTTTCTTTAATCCATTATAAAGAAATACGTATGTGACTGTCCATAGTCCTGGCTCATCTACCTGACTTCATTACACCTTCTTTTAAAAGGTACTTTTTGTTCTATAAATACAAGATTTCATACATAAAAATAGCACCCGTGGTCTGCATTAAAATCTACCAAAGCTAAAAATTGTAGAAGTAAAAGGCAGAGGAAGCTCAAAACCAAGGACAGACCTGACTGTATCTGGGTGTGCCTCATGCCCACTTAATGTTAAACCTGTAAAAAAAACCACAGATCTTCCTCGACTTATGATGGGGTCGTGTCTTAATAAACCCTTTGTAAGTTGAAAATGCATTTAATACACCTAATTCAGCAAACCTCACAGCTTACCCTAGCCCACCTTCAACATGCTTACAACACTTACATTAGCCTACAGTTGGGCAAAACCATCTAATTCAAAGTCTGTTTTATAATAAAGTGTTGAAGATCTCTTGTGGTTTACTGAATACTGTAGTGAAAGCGAAAAGCGGAATGGTGGTATGGGTACAGAATGGTTGTAGGTATATGGACTGTGGCTGACGGGGACCTGTGGCAGTAACTGCCTGGCAGCATGAGGGAGGATCGCTCGCCATATTGCTGGCCAGAGTAAAGATCCAACTTCAAAATTCCAAGTGCGCATCCTACTGAATGCGTTATCACTTTCTTGCCATCATGAAGTCAAAAGATCATAAGTCAGGACCATCTGTATATTCTGAGGCATCTTCGGTCAGCCCAGGTCCTGGTTTCCGGGTTGGCTTCCATTCAGGTATATAGATTGGCTCATTACGTGATGTTGGTACAATTTTGTGCTCGCGCTTTGATAGGACAACTGTATGTTTCTGCATCAGATGACTGACCAGCCTACGTACAGAAAATATCACCTTCCGTGTTTTTTAGCAAGCTGACCATTTCGCACAATGAGAACCAGAGCTAATGAACGTCCAGTTCTCTGTGTTGACCCCCACACCTGAGAAATGTTCTCCTTCCAGTGCTTATTTAGCAAACAAGCACTGATACTACGGGGCAAGAATTGTGCTAGATGCTCTACCTACTAAATGTACACCATATTTAAGGAGTATTTAGCCAGAAAATGGAGGCAAGTGTGCAAAAAAAAAAGTATAATGTTGCCAGGGACTCTGGAGTGGTCAGTTCCACATGGAAGAATGTGGGTCAGGAAAGGTGCTGCAATGTGGATATTAGGGACTTAGGGCTACATGCTATCACTGGAACAGTGAAGGCAGAAGCATATATTTAAAATTTTTGTTTAAAGTTGATTTATTTTTGAGAGACAGAGAGAGACAGAGCATGAGTGGGGGAGGAGCAGAGAGAGAGAGGGAGACACAGAATCCGAAGCAGGCTCCAGGCTCTGAGCTGTCAACACACGAGGCTCGAACTCATGGACCATGAGCTCATGACCTGAAGCCGAAGTCAGACGCATAACCGACTGAGCCACCCAGGTGCCCAGAAGCATGTATTTTAAAAAGACTCCTACTAAAGACAGAGTCCGGAACCAGTTAGGTTAGGAGACATTGGTGCTCAGTGAAGTGATATACGTGAGTCGAGGCAGTAGCACAATGTGGTGAAATGGTTCCCAGGCTAGGAGAACTTGGATTCACAGTTTGGCTCTTCTCTTGGTCTGTGAACTTGGAAAAGGTACTTAACCTTCGGTCTTCACCTGAAAGATGGGAATAGCAATGCCTATTTTGTAAAGATGTTGTGGAGACTTTGAGAAACGTATAAAAAAACTACTTACAAAGTGTACCTTAATCCACCATTTCTCCAATCTTGTTTTGTGAGATATTTGCTTCTCAGAAGCACGACTATGCGAATGTATAACCTGACTCTTCAAGAGAGAGGTGCAGTGGGTAGCAGCGCACAGACACTTGACCATGAAGCCCTCATTTGGTGGAATACCTGCTTCCATAGGGAGACACGCCTGGAAAACAGCGTCTTTCGTCTTTAAATATATATCTACTTAGAGTTTATAAGTGAATATTAGAACAGATGGCACTTATTGGAAACTACCAAAAAAGATGATGAACGAGAATAGGTCATTTCCCAACAAATTCCAGCTGTGGCCAGCAAACAGCAACCGACTGGGTGTCTGAATTCTCTGTCCATAGAATGGGGAAAATCATAATGCCCTATATAGAATTAAGCCCTTGCGTACCATCAAAGGCTTCTGACACTGGCCCTGGCCCAATACAGGGCGCTGACCATCTGTACCCCCACCCTCGCTTCTGAGGTACTCATGCTCCAGGATCCCAGCTTTCCTTAAGGACCACTCATTTCTCCTATTTCTCAGCCATGACTCAAATTTCCATTTGCAAAGCATTCCTTCACTCTCTCCAGTCTATCTAAGTCCAACTGTTCCTTGAAAGCCAGGTTTAAAACTGACCCCAAGCGGAAGTCTTCTGAGTTTTCCCCAGTGGAATCCATTTCTCCCTTTCCTATAAACCAATGATAAGTGGTGTGCACCTCTGTTGTAGCTGTTAGCCTAGCAAGCAAGCCTTTCCCAGAGCTATGCTTCATCTGGGTCTCCACTAGACCGTATACTTCTCCAGAGCAGGGCTGTGTCCTTCCCCTTCCTATCTCAGTGCCCGGTACAATGTATTACACAGAAATCAAAAAACACTTGTTGGATCAAATGACTTCACTTTTGCTCAGTAAAAGTAAGAGCTCAAAGCATAAGAGACTACAACCCAATAATGAAATGTAAATTCTACTGAAGTCCAATAATAATTAATGAAAGGAAAGACATGTTAATATGACACGCAGTTGCTTACCAGGCCTAAAAACACAGCGTGCTTTTACCTGCCACAGAGGTTTCCACACTGTTGCCAGAATTATTTTAACGGAGAGTTTTAGAAGTCTTAGGAACACTTCCAGATTGTTGTTAAGCAGTTTCAAAACTAAAAATACAGTCCAGGGGGTCGAGGCCTCCCCGCCCCCCCAACCACTGGGATATCTGTATTCCTGTGCAGGATGCCCTTTCAGTGATGCCCTTCCCCAGCTGGTGTCTCCTTCTCTTTCATTCTAACTTCCATCCTCCCCACCCGATCCCTCCACTCATGAGTTGGCAGACAAAGCACTTCCACTGTCAGGTAGAAGGTAAGAAAGACCCCCGTACTCTTTATCCCAAGCCTTACTAACAAGGAAGGAAGTTAATTAAAGTCCCATGTAGCAGACAACATTCTTCCCCCAGCTGTGTCCAGTCGTGAGTAGAATGATGATTATGTGCATCTGGGCAAAACATTAAAGAGGAATGCTCTGTCAAAATTAGGTATGGTTTGGAAATAAGAAACAAATATAGGCTGTATATTCTGTAGAAACAACATTAAACTAGCACCAAGCCAGCTCTGTAGCCTGGGTGCCTCCAAGGTGGAGGCAGGGAATGGTTCAGAGAAGAGCTGTGCGGGTGTCAGGCCAGCTCCTGAATGAGAATGTAAGATCTTTGAGCACCGGGCCCACATCGGTTCTAGCAACGGAAAGCTCCCCCACCCCCAAGCCGGGCTGTCCGGGCTGTTCAGCTCGTAGCCTATGGACAGGTACTTGAGTCAGAGGAATTATCATCATTAGCATATCTGCCCTATTTCCACATATTTCATTCCAATAAGCCCCCTTCTACTGTTTCTCCCAAAAGAACAATTTCATTCCAGATGCAATGGATTGGCTCAGACCACGCATACATTCATCCCTTCAATCATGGGAGCCAGCCGGAGGGAAAAAAAAATAAACAAAAACCAAAACTAGTTTAGTTTGACGTGATGTTATCCTTATGACAGTTTTCTGAACCCACCGCATGGTATACATTAGTTCTTTAAGAAACAAAGAACAACAAAAACCCTGTTTACTGATGTGTCAGGCAGTATTCCAGAGGCTCTATTTACCTTTCCTTAGAGATGCTCCTCGACATTTACCTGTTATCTGACAGCTAATTAATATTTGGCTTAGTGTCATTGTGCGTTGTGCTAAGAAAGCTCACTCTCATTATTTCAGTGTACTTTGCTAACCTATGCTTCCGACCTCATCTCTTCTCAGCCAGCCGAGCTGGACTACCCTACCCCTCTCATCCATCATGCTTTCCCACCTCCCCACTATTCACCTTGGATGCCCTAATAATATGCAGTCAACGTAGACTAAAAAATGCATGGTAGGCTCAGCATGCCCTTGGCCCCAGTGCCCCACCAATGGCATACATATTCTAGATATCTACTGATAGTTTTAAGTTTTCAGGCTCAACTTGAAAATCATTATACTCCCTAAATTGAAATTACGTTAGATATTTTTTAATGGTTTATTATTTATTTTTGAGAGAGGGGGAGAGAGAGAGAGAGAGAATGAGAGAGAGAGAGAGAGAGAGAGAGAGGGAGGGAGGGAGGGAGGGAGAGACAGAGAAAGAGAGAAAGAGTGCCCACGAGCGGGGGAGGAGCACAGAGACAGAATCCCAAGCAGGCTCTGAGCTATCAGACCAACGCAGGGCTCAAACCCACAAACTGTGAGATCATGACTTGAGCCAAAATCTAAATTATAAATATAAATTTTACAGTACTTGTTTATATTTGCATTTAGGTTTCATAATTTCCTTGTTCACTTTTACTTCTTATACTTTAGATTTTCCTTCTGGAGTCATTTCCCTTCTTTCTGAAGTACTTCTTTTAAATTACAAGTTCCTTTGGTGAAAATCCACAGATGGGTTTTCTCTCTTAGTCTCCGTGTATCTAAAAATGCTGTTTTGCTCTTACTGTGGAAAGATACTTTGCTGAAACAATTCTAGGCTTGCAGTCATTTTTCTCTTACAACTTGGAAGCCATTATTCTACTGTCTTATGCCTTAATTCTTGAGATGCCTACTTTCAATCTAACTTCCCCTTTCTTTATCTGCGATGTGTCTTTTTACCTCTGGCTGCTTTTACTTCTTGCTGGTTCTGGTGTTCTGCAGTTTCACTACAATGTGTCTAGATGTGAAATTCTTTGTATTTATTTTGGTTGGTATAAATTGTGTATTTGTTGATTTAAGTCTTCTGCCAGATGTGAAAATTCTCAGCTATAACTTTTTCAAACGTTGCTCCTCTAACTTTTCCTTCTGGAACTCTGATTTGATGTTTTCTAGATCTTCTCATTAGATGGTATAGGACTCAATATCTCCCTCATGTTCTCTGTCTTATTTGTTTTTGTGCTTGGTTCTGCCTAATTTCCTTGAATATATTTTCCACTTCACTAGCTGTCTCTTCAACTTTGTTTAAACTGTTTTTAAACTCATTCATCTAAATTTTAATTCCAAACATTCTACCTGGTTCTGTATGATCATTTCAACAGTTTCATGTTCCTTGATCATTTAAAAATTCCATAGATTTTCTGTAAATATTATATACACACTCCTATTCATAGTCTATGTTGATAATTCCAATACTGGAGAACCATGGGAAGCCAAAATGTGTTGTTTGCTATTTGACTCCTATTTATAGCAATGATTTTTTTTCTTTGTATGTTTGGCAAATTTTTTATTGTAAGCTCATATTTTATTAAACTTAACCTGTAGGAATCCAGACAGCCTAATACAGGATGCTTTTCTCCAGAAAAAAAAAAAAAAAAAAAGAAGTTTTTGTTTTACTTTTTCTGGAAGCCAGCGATCTACCCAGGACTATTTTAACCCTTTGAATTGTCCTGGTTAAAGAGAAGAGTTCCAAGGTTAGCTCTCCCACTTTGTGTATTTGGGTGTGCGTGTGCATGTGTATGTGTGTGCGTGCGCCTCCAGTTTGGGTTCCCAAGTGCAGTGCTGGTGGTTGCATTTAGTTTCTGGGCCTCTTAGGTTTTCTGCTTCACTTATAGCTCACTGCTCTCTATTCTGATTTTAGCTTACTGTTTCCCCCTTTCCCTCCTTGGAGGTTTCCCTCATTTTCTTGAGAATACTTCAGTGCATCAAATAATGTGTTTTAATTCATCTCATGTCCGGCTATGTCATAGGTTCAGATACCTCATCTGTCTCAACTAATGTAGCTTTTAAGGCTCAAAAGTTCTAAGGTTTGAGTATTCAATAAAATCACTACCATTAGTTTCATTGTGTTCTGGAGGTATGCATTTTACTTTTTATTTACAGAATAATAGACTGTTAGAGTGGCAAGGCGCCCAAGTGATTATTTAACACAGCATTTCCTATGGGAGGCACTGTTGGCATTTTGGCCAGGATGATCTTCTGTCCTATGTGACTGTCCCAAATACTTTAAGGCATTTAACATCCCTGACCTCCACCTGCCAAAGACAGGTAATTGAAGTGATTAAAAATATCACTCATTTCCAGTAGCCTCCTAGGTTGAGCACTTTGTTGGTTAATCCTTTCATTTTACAGATAGAAAATGTCTGCTTTTAAGATAAAGAATAAAACCCAGAGATGACCCATGAAGAGGCTACATGGGATCCAACTCTCATCTGTCTCTGGGCTCACCCCACCACATTGTCTCAGTTCCTTGGTGTGCCATACTCCCTCCTGCCACAGGGCCTTTGCATTTGGCTCATTCTTCTGCTGGGTGGCCTGTTCCCATCTTCCACTCTTTCCCACACACTTGGCCTACTACTACTCACCTTTCCGATCGCATATATCAAATGTCACTCAGTAAAGTTTCACTGACCCACCCCCTACCCCCAGACTAGGATCAAGATCTTCTTTTCCATGCTTTAATAGCCTCCTGGACTCCTGTCAAGCCATTTAATATGGTTTAAAATTTATATACTGTAGCGACTATTTCCACCAATAGACTGTAAAGTCCAAGAGGGGTAGAAATCGCTCTTTTGTTCACCATTGAGTCACCTGTACCAAACAAGTGACTGCTACACAACAGGGGCTCAAAAGTATTTGTTAAATACACGGACAACCTAAAAAGTCATTGATGTGTGACCCATCTAAACAAGAAGGGATGTGATCTCTCAGAAAAGTTAAAGTTAAAGTTAAAGTTAAAAGTTACTATCCATCAGGACCTGAGGTATAAAAGAGATATTTCCAAATATTAATTTAAATTGCCTTTTTGCTGCCATCTGTTCTCTAAATGGAAATCTTTTGATCTAGAGTATCTCAGAAAAAAAGTTTTCTTTGCTCAACTACTGTGACAGTTGATTCTTGCAAACAATGTTTATTCAAGATGTTCAATAACTTCACATTTAATGCTAATATATAGCTTTCCTCTAGAAAGCCAATATCATGGACTGCCACAGTCTTATTGAAAATCCTTAGCTTATTGCCAATATGAACTTTGGATAATTATGGATTTTTAACTTTTTCAGTTAACAATTTCAACAATCATCCATTTGCCATATAATCTGGAAATGTGAATCCCACTCTCTACTTCATCTGTTTTCTTGAATTGATCCATCAATAGGATTCTATTTAAAAGCTATTTACCCATGCTGGTCATATACTTAAGAAAAAGGAAAAAAAAATACCCACATACTTTTTTGTCTACATTCTCATCCGTGAAACCGACCTTGCTTTCCACTCACTGTGAACCCCTTCTGCTGTCAAAACCTCAGAGGATTTACATTGTTGTGATTCTTTCATACTGCACCTTGTGACCAACATCTGATAACAGCCCCTTTGGTTAATTTGACTTTACAAACTGACCAAGCCCATAAAATCCCCATAAATCCTCAAGACGCCCAACCATCTCAATGTCTATCGTAATGTCTATTAAAGCACACAGGACCTCTTTTGGGTGCTCAATAGTTATCCAGAGAAAAGAAAAGAAAATTCTTCTCAAAGACTCTTACTTTTTGAGGATGCTCTCCAAAAGATAATTTCTCATGAGACTAACTTGGTCAACCATCCACCCAGTATGATGAAGCCATGGGTGGTCTTTTTGTTTTTCCCATAAACTTTTGGTAAACCACAAAATAGTGAACCAAATATAAACTACTGCTGTCTACATTTTTTTCCCCTTCAAGTGTAGTAAGGTTTCATTCTACTCTTAAAAAAAGCAAACCACCACCTCCTTAGATGACAAGGGCATGAGTAAGCAATAGGTTGTGGAGAAAGAAGAGAAATACTTCATCGTTTGATAAAGCTGGATGCCAATGCCCCCGTAGTCTTAAAAGGCCCAAAGAAACATTATTTCATAAGACTCAAGACCCAGCTTGGCACAGGTACAAAATGTCAGGGAGGGTTGCCTATAATTCCCTCCCTTAAACAGCAAACTCAGTCAACTGAGCATATTTCCGTGAGTTAAATCAGCTTTTTGGAACCTACATAGAGAGCTTATTTCCTCTAAAAAACATTTCTCTGTATAAAACCAAAAAAAAAAAAAAAAAACAAAACAAAAAAAAACGTGACAATATTTTCACCAAATGAATCATGGACTTCTAGAGAGAGTTGAATAAACAAAAAAATGGAAGGAGAAAAATGGAACAACAACAAAAACGATGGCTAACAGGAGGCTGTTGCATTTCCCAAGCAAGCAATATGAGTTTAATTGAGGCTGACGCATGACAGACTCGCATGTGCAGTATCGCCCAGGCCCTGACTGAAGCTGCTGACAGAGGGTAAATGGTGCGCGGCGGCGGGGCCTGCCCTGGCCTGGCATGGCGACGGAAGTGCCCTGAGCCTGTCAGGAGATAGCATGAGGGCTAATGAAGGGCAGCCCTTGTTTTTAAAATTCTTCTCACTTAGTTTTGGATCAGACTCTACACCATAAAGCCTTCTCAACCTTTTAGTGCTCAGTTAAGGATATGTGACACTTATTTAAAAATTAATGCATTCTAATCAATTTCAAGTTAGACAGCAAAGAGTCTGCAAAAGAGGGGAGACGAAAAGAGAAAAAGGCAGAAGGAGAAGAGGGAAAAAAAAGCAAGAGAGAATGAGCTCTATAAATATGGAAGGAGGCAGAAGGCATAAGAAATACGGCATAAGAAGTACCTAAGTGTTTTTGGGCATCTTTGTAGAAAGAATTTTGGAGAGACGGGCACGCCAACATCAGAAGTCGGTGGCAGGCATTGGTGGGGGAGGGGGGGCAATAAAAAATTCTTCATACATTCTCCCAATAGTATAAAAAGTCCAGGAACCAAAGAGTGAAAAGACAAATGCAAAAGGAAATTTTAACATTTGTAAAAAAAAAAAAAAAAACACCAAAAAACCAAACACAATTGTAACTTTTTAAAAAGACCGACTTTTTTTCCCCCAATCACTATGAGATTACTGCATATCCCATTACTAAAAATTTTCTTCAGAGCCCCATTGTGGAAAGCCTTCCAAAATGATTGAACATGTGTACTGAATATGTGCTTTAATAGAAACAGTAATATATATATATCCCATTGAATAAATGTTATTATTAAAGAGAAATTATCACTAGTTTTAAATAAGTATCCAGGCATGCAAGCATGAGTCTATATTACCTGTTTTATTTATTCTTTTGCTAATATAGGTAAGTGCTTAATTGTGAATTTTATTTACATGTTTTAGGTCCTTGAAAATCACACATATGTAATCCGTATTTTAGAGATTATTACCTACAAAACAGACTTCTTTAAAAAAGTGTTTGCCATTTTAGTGTAAGTAGTGGAAGGTCAAAAGAAATCGCTCTGGACTATAGGTATAAAAGATCAAATTTATGTAATGAAGACCACAGGTTAAACTGGAAACTCTGTCACCTTATTTTCTATTAATCCTAACTAAAACCAAACTTGCCTTTCTAGACCTTTCTAGGGGACAAATCTCTACCTAACTAGATCAGATCTTGATAAGAGAATATGAGAAAACACACATTTACAGTCACATGAAAATCCTGATACCTGTTTTCAAGCTCATGATAAGACTTTTTTTTTTAATCTAAGGGAATTCATGAATCCATAGGTTTGTACCCAAAGAAAAATAACTCTTTAATAATAATTATCTTTCTCTCTATATATGCTGTACCAAAAATGACCATTTTATCAGATTTTAAAATAAGCCTCTTTTTTTTTTTTTTTTTTTTTTTTTTTTGCACTATCTAGATTTGGTTTTTGTATTCCAAAGATTTCAATTTAGGGTATTAATTATTTTTCTAATGACCTCATCTTGATTACCTCTGAGTAACAGGAAAAGCTGTCTATAGAATCTCATGCTCACCCTTACAATGTGCATTGAGAAAGGTCATGCACATGTAGAATTTGAACAAATGACCAAAACAGTTTGCTAAATTTGTAGGAAGCTTTTAAGGAATTTACATGCTGGAAACATGGGCAACCAATCAGAACTTCTGATCCTTTCACAAGTTACTTGCTCAAAAATAGCATGATAATGAAAAGAAGAAGAATGACAACAGGGTGTAGTCAATAAAGCTCAGCAGATACACCTCTTACTCTGTTTTACTCATGTCTGGCAGGAGATCTTATTTGTAATTCATTCCTAGAATCACTGGGCTTTAGCCAGAGCAAGAAACAATTACGCCATTACTGTCTCTTACCGAAGATTGGTATTTGTCAGTGTTACCATGCGGGGTCAGCTTTCATACAAATGGCTATGATTAAGAGCAGTTCTTAGTTTCTTTACAGTGAGCATAAAGCAATCTATGAGGAGGTGAGAGTCAGCCATATGGAGAAAGTAGCAAAAATCAACCTGACAACAAGTGACATTTTCATTTCGTGTGTTTACTGGACAGTCTAGATAGTCTATATGCATCCTAAAATGTAAAGAGAAAGAATTCTCAAATAGGTGTTTCGTCTACAGTCCTAGGTGGTAATAAGCTATCAAAGGAAAACGAAAGAAATGGCGACACAAATTCAATGTTTCCTTTTGGTCCAAATTATTTTATTAGTTAGGTTGTAATATCAGAGTCACTCATCTAAGAGATTTGGGTGGGAGATAAAAATTGGACTGGATGACTTCAAAGATCCTTTCCAAAGCAAGGATTCTTTGACTTTATGCCACAGTTTGGTTGGTGTTTTGGACTAGGAGATGCCCCTGAAAGGGGAATGAGAAAATAAGGCTCAAGAGATTATTGATTTGGGGCTTTTACCTAGAGCATCAACAGTAATCACTGGCCCTTTTGAAGCTCTTACAGACTCTACTGGGGCTGCCTGTGTTTTCCAGAGGCTTACTCACAGAGCAGACCCAAGCGGATGATCTTGAAAAAACCTGAAAACAAAATGACTAGAGAAGGATGCATTTTCTGACTTCCTGACACACTGGAGATGATTTTAACCAGAACAAGACCAGTTAAATGTAATGCTCTCTTTTGTATACCGAAACTAATATAAGATGGTGTGTCAAGTCTACTCAAATTAGATAGATAACATATACACAAATAAAATGAAATAAACTGATGCTACATACATATAACAAGAATTCATTTGGTCTAGCACATCCCAACCCTATATATCTTTATAAATTCAGTGTTTGTGTGTGTGTGTGTGTGTGTGTGTGTGTGTGTGTGCGCGCGCGCTTGGGGGGGGGGAGCAGCTTTTTTTTTTTCTTTTCCCATGTTTTGCAAATATTTTACATAAAAGCTGGGATACAGTGTCCTAAACCGTCTAAGAAGAAACTGTCATTATTTCATGACGATATGGCCAGCTTCCTTTCACAAATGAGATTCACAGTCCCGTTCAGGATAGAGTGACCTGCCTAAGGACTGCCTGGGTTCTCTCCGGCAAGCCCCCTTCTGTGTGGACTTGGGGCCACTGCTCAGTGGGGCACCAATGAATCTGCCAAACAGAACCCCTGTGACTCACCAGCATGATTTCATTATTATTATTTGAGAGAGAGAGAGAGAGAGAGAGAGAGAATGGGGGAGGGGCAGAGGGAAAGAGGGAGAGAATCTTAATCAGGTTTCACGCTGAGTGTGAAGCCCGATGCGGGGCTTCATCCCATGACCCTGGCATCACGACCTGAGAAATCGAGTCAGAAGCTCAACCAGCTGTACCACCTGGGTGCCGCTAGTCTTTGCTTTTCATGGAGGGATGATAATGTGGCAGGGACAGGTGAATATTAAATAAATGCTTAAGATAATTTCATGATGACAGAATATTCAGAAGAAAGACTAAGTATTAGGATGTCTAATTGTTAAAATGAAAAACACGGCTTCTATAGAAAAATAGTCATGTAACTAAATTAGTAAAACCTACCATATTATCATCTATCTTTTTAAGATTTGTTGTTGGTCTACTATATTCCAAGTGTTAGATTCAGGAAAGGCATTTTAATTATTTATTTACTTAAAAGTTTATTTATTTAAAAGCCATACAGAGAAAGACAGATACCATATGGTTTCACTCTTATGTGGATCCTGAGAAACATAACAGAAACCCATGGGGGAGGGGAAGGAAAAAAAAAAAAAAGAGGTTAGAGTGGGAGAGAGCCAAAGCATTAGAGACTGTTAAAAACTGAGAACAAACTGAGGGTTGATGGGGGGTGGGAGGGAGGGCAGGGTGGGAGGGAGGGCAGGGTGGGTGATGGGTATTGAGGAGGGCACCTTTTGGGATGAGCACTGGGTGTTGTATGGAAACAAATTTGACAGTAAATTTCATATATTAAAAAATAAAAAAAAAAAAAAAAAAAAAAAAAGTTTATTTATTTAAGTAATCTCTGCGCCCAATGTGGGGCTCAAACTCACGACCCCGAGATCAAGAGTCGCACACTCTTCTGACAGAGCCAGCCAGGTGCCCCAGATTCAGGAAGGGCGTTTTAAAAATTAGTAAGTCATAATGCTTGTCCTCACAGAGTTGATACTCTGTGTGAATAACTGTAATTATTTTTAAAGCTATTTTTAGCCACCCCTGAAGACATTTTTGTGTATTTCCAGTAATCTTTTTCTAAAGCTGAGGCCACCTTCATTAATTTAACCATTTAAAATGCTTGTTCAATATTACTTGCTTCCTTTACTTAGCCTAAGTTTTGATTTTAATGAATTCTCTTTCAAAGAGCAAAAATATACTTCATCACTTAATCCCTCCCCAAAGCATATACCAAGTTTTTCAGGAGCATTAAGCAGCATAGTAAAAGAGGAACTTCTTAAAATTTACTGATATATAAATAAGTTAAGATCCACTAAATCTTTATCACAACCATATATTTCACCAAAAAATTTTTTTCTTCTGATGAGAATTCTTTCTATAGATTTTCACTTCCAAGCCCAATTTCACTAGTTAACCTGGTTAAGACGGTTTCTAAAGTACAAATATTTGACCAAAGGCATAGTGACTGCAAGAGCTGCTACCCTCCCGATAGTTACACCAACCGACAAAGTCGAATTAAAATGCAAAAGGAGTGCAATCACATCCTGGTCATTTCACATCAGTTTCCAAGCGATGCGGAAGGAGTAGAGTGAGAAACCAGAGGTGTGGAAGATTTTATTTTTCTGACCAAGAAAGGTCAGATATAGTGCATCAGGATGCTGCATCTTAAGAAAATCATTATTTTAAATGCTGAGATCCCAGTGAATAGAATAGTTTTCAAATATTAAAATCTCTGTGGTAGGCTCTGACCTCAGAATAACAAGCAAATGACAGGCGCTTGTTTTTCCACATATAAAAAGGACACTTACTTTAAGGCTGTTGGATAAAAGTCCCATTACCCCCTCATGAAATAAATAATCACATCACCAATTCAGTACGTTTGCCAGCATGTCCACATGTGGTTTAAGTAGTTATTTCAATCACTTAACTATAGAAAAGAACTAAAATCTACAAATTTAAAAACTATGGTCCAAGAGGCCCACAGTCCTCATGCATCACTCTTCCCTGGAAAATCACTTTCACTGCTTCCTCAAGAACCCTGTACGTGTTCTATTTATACACATGGTGCTTTACTGATCACATCCAGAGGACCGGGTGTGCTTTGTTTTAAAAAGTAAACAGTTGGTTATACAGATATATAACTGTATTGTAAAAATGATGTGGAAGTCGTGTCTAATTCTGCTGGAAGGGTGCCTTCTTTAAAAAATTCTAAAAGAGGTTAAAATGAAAAATTTCAAAGGAGGAAGATATGAGGTGACTATTTGTATTATAGAAATGGTTTCCAATGGAGCGCTGTGGTAGCCAGCATCTAACTTCAGCCCCAGTGATTCCCACCGCCTGATATATAGTCCCTGTATAGCCCCCTCCCACACTGTATCAGGGTTGGTCTATATGACAAACAGAATACTGCAGAAGTGATGATATGTCATTTCCAAGATTGGGTTAAAAAAGACATTAAGGCTTCTGTGTTGGCTGTTCTGACCTTCAGTCTTTCTTGCATCACGTGATCTGGTAGAAGCCAGCGGCCATGTTGTGAGTACCCTCAACTACGAAGAGGCCCCAAGGGGTGGAATAAAACCCTGAGGTCTCCAGAGAGTAGCATGAGTGAACTTGGAAGCAGATTTTCCAGCCCCAATGGGGTAGTGAAAGTAGGAAGATTTGGTGAAGAAGGGGAGACTCAAGCTGGTAGGTAAGATTTAGATCAGAGTAGCACATCATGACTGGAAGGCCGACAGATAAGTTTTGTTTGGCCCACATAGTTTTCTAAAAACTGGCAATTTCCATGATAATATGTGAATCTCTAGCTTTGCTTCAGAAGTCGGACCATCTAATAGCTTCAGATTTACCCTTCATCACAGCCACCCCTTCTAGGGACATGATACATGCCCACCACTCCCCTTTGTCCTATGCCTGATCTACATTCCTCATTTCCCTTACTTGTCAGGCCCTTTTTAAGTAAGCATTACTGCTGAGGCAAGAGTTACATGGGACTGCAGACACTTGCTGGACATCACTAGGTAGGTATTAGTCTTTGCTCTATTGTTTTTACCCTCTCTGTCCTGCACACGTGTATCTCCTCAGTGGCCTCAGATATTTGAGTTACAGACTCCTGATGTGGATAGACAAGAGAGGTGAGCATCTAACGTATATAGAACTATCTTTGGAAGCAGGCAGGTCCATGCAAGTAAAAGCAGCATGTTTGGCCAGTGGCTCAGGAGTAGGTGAGATCGTGGTGGGGAAGAAAAAAAAAAAAAGGCACTATGATCCTGTCCTTTTCCTTCTGTCTGGAAAACTGGAAGGAACCAATTTTCCTTTCTTCCTCTACCTTCTAGATTACTTGTTTACCCTCCTGTATGTTCCTTCCCCTTTCAACACCGTCCCTAGCGCACACTATGGCCCAGACTCCCCTGGGCGAATCTGTCGGGGTGAAAGGAGGAGAAGGAAACACTGAACAGATTGTCCCATCTCTGTTACCCCCAGGAGCCAGGCCTGGATCTGTCACGCTCCTGGATATGAGGTGACCTGGAGAGGGTAAAATGAAAACCTATAGAAGGTGAAGCTTGAGTGTGGTGAAGGATCAGGTTGGAAAGGCAGCTGGGGGACTTTGTGGGGGTCAAGAACACAACTGAAACCAAAAATAACTGAGCTCCGTGGGGGAAAGGTTGTAAGATACCCTAAAAGTAATTTCTGTTGATTTGCACAAATTTTCAGAAGGGGCTCATCACAAGCGAGGTATAATATCCAGACAAATAGATGGACACAGTTATATATTTAACTAGTAAATTAATTCAAAATGGATAACTTCTATGTGGTGAACCTGCTTTACTTGAGAACAATGTCCATTTGGACACATTTTATTACCTTGTTCTAAGTGAGAAGAATATGTCATTTACCTAAATGGGTAAATGATTTAGTGATCACTGCTGTATACTAAGAAAGGTCCTATTAATTTGACAAGGTCATCAATCACGAATTAAACATGAAGATTCAGAAATTTGATGTTTTATATCTCTTTAGCTTTTAACTATCACATGGTTTTTTTTTTTTTGAAGTTCATTCCTTTATTCTCTAGAAATAGCCTGATACATGATGATATGCCCAAACAGCTCCATAAGAAAGAGGTGATATGTAGAACCAGACTGAAATCCAGAAGCAACGTAATCAGTAGTTTCTGTATGTACAGGAATGTCAAATTATCTGAAAGCCTCAAAGGCATGTCCAAGGACTATGATGAGGCAAACATATACATACACCATGAAGCCCTTTTAACTAGAATGCCGGATTTCCTCTTTTCTTGAACCTTCCAGTTTACCACATTAACATTCATAGGCAATCCCCACTTGTAGAAATATTGCATCTGGTGGAATGCCAGCTTAGCAAGGTGCTCTGTAAAGAAAGAGCTTGTGATCAAATAAATCTGGGAGCCCTGCCTTAGTCCCATATTTGTTTGCCCTTGAGGAACAGTAGGAAGGAAAAGGTTGAAGACATTGTCCATCAGATCCCATGGCATCCCTGCAGTGAGAGCCCATGACAAGAATGGCATGTAAAGCTTGGGGTTAAGGAGAGCCGTGCTTTCCCAAACCAACGGGTATTTTTTATGTTTTAGTTACTTTGATTCTTATAACTGATCAGACTTTTGTCTTTGGCCAATAGAAAGTTCAGAGGCAAATTTATAATCCAGTTCCAATTAATGAATAGGGCCTTAGAGAGTGCAATTCTGACCAACTTAATTTTGTTATTATTTTCTCTTTGCCCTGCTTTTCTTTAATCCTAGTGCACCTTACATTCTCTCTAGAAGAAAGAGAAAACAGAAGTGGAAAGAGAGGAAGATGGTGGGGAAGGGGGGGGGGAGAAAAAGAAGGGTGGGTGGGGGAATAGACTTAATCATGATGTACCGAGATCCTACTTTGTGTTAGGTGTTGTTCTAACTCTTTACATGTATGACTTTTAACCTTTTACATGTATAATTCTTTACATGTATCTTCTTAACAACCCATGGAGTTAAGAGCTCACAGACAACACAAATGAGGCATAAGGAGATGGGATAACCCACCTAAACTAACATGGTTGGTGGGGTTCAAACCCAGGGAGGCAGGCAGGCAGGTTCCAGAGCATCCATTATGCAAAATTCATGAATAGATTAAAGGGTTTGACCTTCGCTCTATATTCAGTTTACTCTTATCGTTGAACCTTTGGTTAAGTCCCAGACCAAAGAATGAGTTTATGTCTAAAGCATGTTGAGCAGGCACTGACAGCCCCCAATCATAAATGGTCACGCACTGGGTAACGGGAGATGCTACAAGAAAATTGTGAGCCAGGATTTGATGTCATTGTTTTTAAGGGGGATGAGCTCATGAAAGTTTTGCTATTGTTTCTGGACATTGTCAAATGCCAGCGGTAACTGTTTTCTCTTTTATAGGTAACTGGACACGTAGCTAGGCCACGTATGTCTGGTAGGGTGGAGAATGAAGGGTGAGGTAGGAGGTCAGGGGCAGTAAGGTTCGTGATAGAAAACTATTCTTGTTTATCATTTACTGAGCTAGTCTGAAGAAGTAATGCCCATTTGACTAAGAAATCTGCGGGCATCTTATGTAAAGGGAAGGGATTCTGGAAACTCCTACGGCATATTTGAGATCCAAAGTGTGAAGAAGTCAGTTTGAAGTAAAATAGCATCTAGCTCCTATGGGGAAGACACGTGAATGAGACAAATCTTGGCAATGAAGAAAAATACTATCACTGTTGAAATGGTTCAAAACCAAGCCAAGTCAAACACAAAACAAAATAAAACAAAATAATGACTTTTTGTACTCAGAAATAAAGACAATGAATGCTATGCAACAATTAAACGAAGTCGCCCACGCCTCTGCTGTACATCAATGGCCAACAGCAGCCCCATACCCTTAGGCCCGAAAGACTTCTATGGACAAATGTTCCTCAAAGCCTTTGTGGTATTAAGAAAAGGGCTCTTAATCTCATTACACTGTCAACAAGTTCCCAGTTAATCAGTTGTCCACATTCATTTGGGGTTAGCCTGTTATACTTATGCTTTTGCAATTAAATGCCACAAGGTCCAAATCAGCTTAAACGAGTCGTGCCCCCTCCCCGTATGGTTGAGTTACCAGCCTGGCGGTACAGCTTGGGCAAAATATATCATAATTAATTACCAGAAGCCTGAAGAGAACCCATTCCATAAGTCTGCACAGTTTATTTAACGGATTAAAAGTAAAATGCTATGAACAATAAATACTCCTGACCCTAAATAACTATTTAGCTGACATTAAAAAATGTTTCAATCATGTAATGGGTTTTTCAAAAATTAAGCAGCACATTTGCTTAGCAGACTGTATGGGCCATATTATCAAGTACTTCTATGTGACCAAATGATTTTTAAAAAATTGATCCTTGATGTGTTTCTTCCATAAAGGTGTTTCTCTAAAGCCTAGTCAATCAGGAAAAATCACCCAAATAAATGTTTACAAAATTAACATAAATATTGATGTGAACTAGCTTGAACTCTGCTGTTTTACTGTTTGACATTTGACCACAATTTTCCAGCTTATGCATCCCTTATAAACATATGTTAGTAGCTGCTTCCTAAAGGCTGCCTGTTAGTAAAGACTCTTAATTGTAAGTCCACAGGAATGTCTTAAAATCCATTAGCCCCAACAGTTCTATATTAAAAACATAGCAATCAGAATTTCACAGTTATTTGAGGCATTTCAAAATTTGTTATCAAAAGGTATTAGAACTATTTTAGCATTTAAAGGGTTTCAAAATTAAACATAAACTTTTCACGATTAATGATCAATCTGAGAGAAAGCTTTGATAAGTCTCCATCCTCCTTAATTTTTCGAGTATTATTCTTTAAGCCCTGGGTCGCCTCAGCTGAATTTCACCAAACTTTTGCATATCAATTGCTCATTTTCAGCAATATCCAGGGTATGCCCCTTGCCATTTGTGGACCTGCCTAAGCAAAAGATTTGAGGAGAAAAAAATTTTCATTCGCTCAATGAACATTAAATCCTGGGCACTGGGCAAGGTTGAGGTCAAAGGGTGAGTAAGACCTGGTCCCTGGTATAATTACTCTTAATTAGGAAAGGAATATGTTAGAATTAATGATTTAATTTTCACTTTTGACATTCCATTGCTCATGTTAACTTTAGAAATGCTCACATTAGAAAAATGCAGTCTATGGAATGAATGGTCTGCTATTTAGAGTGACTGTCACGTGAGGAACGAATGCCTTCATTTTTTCAGCTCTTCCCATTCTTAATGGCCTTTAAGCCCAGCAATCAGAAGAATGTGGTTCAGACCCCATCCACATGCTTTCTTAAGAATTTATGGAAATGCACTGTCTTTATCTGTATGTGAATAGTTCCAAGCCACCAAAGGACCCTAGATGTGATCATTATTATCAACACCTAAACTCAGTTTCAGATGTATTTATATATTCAATTTCACAAAGCCCTTGAGAAAATTACTCATAAAAAGGCTAAATTGTGGACAATTCTCATTAATTGATAATGATACCTTATGGCACATGTCACTTCCCTTTTCGATGATATTTGATACAGAGAATCCTTGTTTCATGACTGAATAACTGGTGAATTCCTATTGCTCATCAGCTTAAAGGTCAGGAATTATGCTGGTTTGTCACACTTATGAACACAAACAGGGCAGATCCCCTCCTAGGATGAGGCATGGAACAACTAATAGAATTGACCAAATGCCCAAGAAACAGTAAATAAAGAGTGTTGACAAAGCATGGAGCACCCGGTTGGTACCAAGTAAATTAGGCCAGACACATTTACAAAAGTTTCCTTATAGAAACAGATATTTAAATACAACAAATACAGTAAATAATTTGGAGTCAAAATTTCAGTCCAGAACATTCTGAATATTAGCAAAATTGTTTATGCATAGCAGACATGCCAACTGGTTTTTATTGAACGTCAATATTTACTGTCATTGGGTATTATTGACTCTGGTTTCTTGTTGGTCAATATTTTCCTTTAGAAAAGCACGGTGGACTTTCCTTCCTCTGTACCTTCGTTTAGGTGGTTCCCTTCACCCAGAATACCTTGTCCTTATGTTCCACTTAATACTACTCACTGTCCAAAACCCAGGCCAATATTCAACTCTCCTTTCATGAAAGTTTCCCTAATCCTAGCAACTAGCTATGAATGCTCTCTTTTTTGACTCCCATCGAACTATCCTTGCAACACATGGTTACAGTATTCAACGTCACGTTGTTATACTTGCCAGCCCAACATTTACTGAAATTCATCTTTATTAGACTGTAAAGGCCTTGAGAGCATGCCAGGAACTGCACTTTATTCATAGTTGCCTATTCAGAAGTCCTAGCATGAGGAATTGCACACAGCAAACGACATATTTTGCACCCACATTTGCATGCTCCAAATGAAAGAGTGCGAATAATTGTCAGGATGTAATTTACACCAAACACGAATTTTAAACAGTTGTAAAAATTCATTCATTCATTCATTCATTCATTCATTCATTCATTCATGATTTTTTGAACATTCACTCTTTCCCAGGCACTATGTTAGGAGCTAGAGACCCAGCAGGGAACAAAACAGATCTTGTCTCCTGGACTTTACACTGTGATGGCCAAAAAGACGATAACAACAAATATAGACTATGAAGTCTAGGTAATGAGGTGTAGAATAAGGCAAAAATGAAAGAGAATTTATCTTAGAGTAGTCAGGAAAGAGCTTTCTGAAGAGGCCACACTTGAATGAAGTGCATGTGAGCTATGTGAATATCTGGGAGAGGGAAGAGGAACTTCTGGGCAGAAGAAATAGTGAAAACAGAGACCCTAGGGCAAGAACATGCTAGGCATTTTTGAGGAACACATAAAGAAGACAAGTAGAAATTGTGGTTGGAGGGAAAAGTGGCCAGATAATAGGAGGCCCTCTGGGCCACACACAGTACAGATTGGATTTTATGTCAACTAGGCAGTCTGATCAGAGGTTGACTTAATCTGAGTTAAATTTTCCAAGTGTCCTTCTGGCTGCTAATAAGGACAGAGAAGACTATTCTGGGATACTTGTGGAAGGGGGAGCAATTAGGAGGCTACTATGGCAGCCCAGGGTGGAGGTGTAGGCGGCTCGGATCAGAGTGGAAACGGTGGTGGTGGAGACAAGTGGTCAGACTTGGAACATCCTTTGAAGGTGAGTCTCTAGGATTTGCAGATGGATTGGATGTGAGGCTTGATATAGATGGAGGAATCCAAGCTGGCTCCAAGATTTTGGTTTGAACAACTAAATGGAAGGTATTACTATTAACTGAGATGGAAGAGATCGGGGGGAGGGTAGGATGGTGGGGGAAGGGAGAGTTCTGTTCTGGACACATGAAGCTTGAGCTGACAAAGAGCATTCAGTTGGACATGCTGAGTAGGCAGCTGGATATATGTCTGCAGCTGGAGATATAAATGTGAAATTTATGGGAATATAGCTGCAATTTATACATATATGTGCTTTTGAGGCTATAAGGTTAAAATTAACTGATGTACTTTTAAGTCTACTTATAACCTATTAAAGCATACTAAATTTTAAAAATAAAGTTACTTTAATCTGTTGCCTACCACACCAACAGTTGACCCTAATCCCAAGGGCATAAATAAGCATGCACATTTGGGGCAAACTTTAATCATAAAAAAGAATAAAGTATATTCTACCATGAATATTTCAGCAAATAGTCATGTGAAGGAACATGAATGTTTAATTTAGACATCACCTCTGTCACTGTATGTTAGACAGTATGTCTGTGATATCCTCTGGAAATTCCAAAATGCAGTCAAGTTTTTCCACATATAACTTAAAGTGATATTTCCCCACTATGTAGCCATCCTTTTTTTCTAAATTCCTTGTCCCCTAGTCCCAAGCTGTAGCACACAGAATGCTTAAAAGAATAAACATTCTTAAAGTTTTTTTAAATTAGAAAACAGTTTAGTGGCGCCTGTGTGGCTCGGTAGGTGAAGCATCCGATTCGATCTCAGCTCAGGTCTTGATCTCAGTGTCATGAGTTCAAGCCCCACGTTGGGCTCCCCACTGGACATGAAGACTACTTAAGAAAAAAAAGTTTATACTGTCCTGGCCAGCTCTGTGCCACAGACTCAATGGAAAAACCAGCCCAATACAAGTACCTATTCAATGTCATACATATGTGTGGTAGAAGAAAGATTTGGGGAGACATGAAAAAACATCACTTTCCCCCTTACATAAAAGTAGCTAATTCTGCCGATATCTACAATCCCCCAAAGAACAATTCCTCTCACTTATTTTCAAGTGAGGCTGTTAAGAAGAAGAAACAAGAATGGGAAATTCACCTGTCCCAGTTATGACTGGTCAACGCAAAGACCATCTATGTTAGGAAGGAAATAAAAAGTGAAGAAAGGATACAGTTCCAGGTCACCTGGGGGGGGGGGGTGGTTGCAGCAGCCTTCTCAGTCTCACTGTGTGGATTCATTTTGTATTTCACTGCTGGACCCATCTTTTTCGAGCACTACGTGTGAGTATCTTATTGCTACTGTAACAAATTACCACAAACTCAATGGTTTAAAAAAACACAAATTTATTCTCATATAGTTTTGGAAGTCAGAAGTCTGAAATGGATCTTACTGGACCAAAATCAAAGTGTCATCAGGGTGGTGTTCCTTATGGAGGCTCTAGGGGAGAGTGTTTCCTGGCCTTTTCCAGCTTCTAGAGGTCACCCCCATTCCTTGGCTGTGGCCCCTTCCTCCATCTGCAAAGTGAATGGAACAGTCTCTTCAAACCCCTCCCTGTCTGACCTTGGCTTCTATCATCACATCTTCTCTGACTCTGACACTGTTACCCACCTCTTATAAGGACCCTAGTGATTCTATTGGGACCACCCAGACCATCCAGAATAATCTTCTCATCTCAAGATCACACACAATCATATCTGCAAAGTCCCTTCTGCCATGAAGATAATGTATGGACCAGGACATCTTGGGGGAGGAGGGCAATATTCTATCTACCACACATTGTTTTCAAATAGTTCATATCTCAGAAGTGTTTTGCAACTGTGGTGGTTAATAACTAGGACTCTGGAGTTAGTCAGTTATGTATTTAAAACCTATTTCAGTACACACCCAGCTGTGTGACCTTGAACACGACTCTTACTTTCACCAAACCTTAGTTTCTGATTCTATAAAAGGAGGAAAACAACAGTATCTACTTCACAATAATGACATAGTATAATTAGGTTTTAAAATACTTACACATAGCATATTTAATTTTTAAAATATTTCCTCGAGTTGACCTCTATGTGCCAGGCCCTGTGCTGGGATATTATTGTTCTTTATTCTTTTTTAAAAAATTTTTTTCTAACGTTTATTCATTTTTTGAGAGACAGAGAGAGACAGAGTGTGAGTAGGGGAGGGGCAAAGAGACAGGGAGACATAGAACCTGAAGCAGGCTCCAGGCTCTGAGCTGGCAGCACAGAGCCCGATGCGGGGCTCGAACTCACAAACTGCGAGATCATGACCTGAGCTGAAGTTGGATGTTTAACCGACTGAGGCAGGCAGGCACCCCATATTCTTTATTCTTTTTGAGTATAGAACAAAGTCTCTGGTATCGAAGGTACTCCACAAAGGTTTTCCCCTCCTGGGCTTATTGGCTCTTCACTTATTGACATTCATCATGTGCTGTTTTGTCCTAATATTTAACTTTGTGTATGTGTGTGTATATACACACCAAGAATATTTCAGCAAATAGTCATGTGAAGGAACGTGAATGTTTAATTTAGACATCATGCACATACATATCCATACACACACACACTCACATACCCTAAGCCCTGGCTCTATTTAAAACTAAAAAATAAAGTCAGTCCAGTTTGACTTTCCAACACCCACCCAACACCACAGGGGGTTATATTCTGACCACCTGCCTTCTCTAGCCTAACCAGACCCCTCCTTGTGGCCTGTTTCCTACCTTACTGCAGCCTCACGGATCCCTGAATCCTAGCTGGCTGCTTCACATTTCAGGCCTTTTCAGGCATTCAAACCTTGGCTCTCTACAGTGGCCTTGACCTCCTGTCTCTCGCACCCTTGTTTCTTTGGGAAGTTGTGAAGAAAGGGTGAATGGAGGACCGAAGGAAAGAAGGAACACAGTGGAATCTTACTGTGATCCAGCTTCTTGTAATTACTAAGTCAGATATAAAGTAGGTTGATTCTTTCCTCTCGAAAGTAAAATCATTTCACAAAAGCAAAGCCTGAGAAAACCAGATAAGCCAATTCACGTATGAATATGTAGCAGGCCTTTCCTCACATAGCAGCATTACCAAGAGGGTATATAGTATATAGGAAATCAATCATGAGTCCAGGTTATTTAAAAGAATGGAAGCTTTTCCATCTGACACCTAATGGCGGAGCAATAATACAAAATAAGCTTTTAAAAATTGTTCCCCATTGTTCTCCATTATTTGGGTCTTTGATGTATCCTACATTATGAGCTATCAAAGCAAAGGCAATACATCCAAGGGAGGGAACACCGCTAATGAAGGAAACATTAAAAGGTTATGCTTTCTCCCCATTACTTTTGTCTTCTTTGCAAATGGTTTTAAAGGTCGTTTTAAAAATAGCCTGCAAGGCCACAAAGGCCTCTAAATATTTAAATAACACAATGCAGTTTATTTTTACATAGTGTTGTAAATGCACATCACAAAATGCTTCACAGAAATGTCAGTCAAAGGCTAAAGCGAATAGAAAGGTACATTTGAAGACTAAACAGAGGGAAAACAGTGGTTCAGAAGAGAAAGAAGAGGCCTTTCAATAAGTGGTACATAAACTAGTTGCATACATGAAAAATGCAACTGTACCCTTTGGAGAATTAGAGAGACCTCAGGGACCAAAGAGAGAAAAGGGTTAAACTGGAGACAGTCCAAAATCAAGGTGTCAGAATTTACTGGAGGAAACCTGACTGAGAAATGGTCTTGGATCTTTGAATGCTAGCCTGATAATGCTACTCTGAAGAAAGCAAGTGGAGGAAATGACTTTTTTTTTTTTTTTTTTTTTTGAGCATTCACTATGTGCCAGGCCCCGTGCTCAGTATTTTTTTTTTATTTTTATTTTTTATTTTTTTTATGTCATCACAGGCTGGGTTATACTTGTAACACTTACAGACAGAGAAACAGATCCCCAGAGGTTCAGTCAATTCTCACAGGTAATGGTAAGTGCTGGAGTCCAGACTCTCTTCCAGATCTGTCTCATTCTCAAACCTCCAATTCAAGTTCGTGTCAAAGGATGAGAACCAGACAACAACCCAAGAAATAAAACCATAAAGGAATTAGAAGGAAAATATGAGTTTCTTTTTGATCTTAGCTATGGCAGGGAAGGCTTCTCTCAGCAGAAATTCAAAGGGAAAAATAATTTTAAAAAAAATTTCATCTGATCAAATTTAAAATTTCAGTACTTCAAGAACAGAAGAAAAAGCCTACTGACAAATTTGAAAAAAGTATGCCACAAACATGACACACAAAACAGTTACTAGAAGAGCTCTTATGTAAATCAAGGAGAAAAACACAAACACATCACCAGAAAAAAATTAACTTTCAAAGAAAAAATAAGCAAGAGAATTACAACGATTAATAAACATAAGAGAAAATATCAGCCTTACTTGTGATAAAGAAATGGAATAGAAACCACAAACACATTTTCACTCAGTGTGAGCGAAGGTTTAGGAAAGAGAATTTAAACTATTATAGATTTATAAAAGATAGTTGGGTATTACATATAGAAAATCGTGAAAATATTCATGTTCTTTGGCCTAGCAATTCCACTCTTGGGAATATACCATTAAGAAATAACCAGAAATTTATGCAAAGAGTTATGAACAAGTATTCCTATTGCAAAATTAGAATAGCAAAAAAGTTACAGTCAGAAAAAGTCTAGTTATAGGGGTCTGGTTAAATAAATTTATGGTATACTCATAGGATGAGAGAGTAGACAGACATTGATTTTTATTTCTCAATAGCATATTTGAAAATAAGGAAATATCTTCATATTCTATTAATTTTTTTAAATATTTATTTATATTTGAGAGAGACAAAGATAGAGTGTGAGCAGGAGAGGGACAGAGAGAGAGGGAGACACAGAATCTGAAGCAGGCTGCAGGCCCTGAGCTGTCAGCACAGAGCCTGACATGGGCCCAGAACTCACAAACTGCGAGATCATGACCTGAGCTGAAGTTGGCTGCTTAACTGACTGAGCCACCCAGGCGCCCCTATTCTATTAATTTTTTTTAAAGCTGGCTTTAAAAAACGTGATCTACATTTCAGGGGTTACTACCTTAAATGCATTCCATTGGTAATGAACGTACGGTGTGACATGACCAAGTTTTCAAAAGGGCAGCCACATGTCCTGTATGAATGCATTCACACATCCACACATCCAGCAACCTGTGACCCTAGAATATTTGTCAAAAAATACTTAGAACAGTTGGTGGAATTATGAGTGAGTTTTACTGTCTTCTGTGTGCTTTTCTATTTTTCCTAAATTTTTTTTTAATATTTATTTATTTTTTGAAGGACAGAGAGACAGAGCGTGAGCAGGGGAGGGGCAGACAGATAGGGAGACACAGAATCTGAAACAGGCTCCAGGTTCTGAGCTGTCAGTACAGAGCCGGATGCGGGGCTCGAACTCACGGACCGTGAGATCGTGACCTGAGCTGAAGTCGGTTGCTTAAGCGACTCAGCCACCCAGGCTACTTTTCCTAAATTTTTATATGAAAACAACAACAACAACAACAACAACAACAAAAAACCCCAAACCCTTCACTTTTATAATTAGAAAAATTCTAATCGATGTTATGGAAAAAAAAAAAAGACGATCAGCTCCGGCCGGCTTGTAGACAGAACCGTTGACCCCAACCCATTTCAAGGAGGCTTTTTCTAAAACAAAAACAAAAAAAAAAAAAGGAGGCTTTTTCTATCCTAGTTGGAGGGCTCCCTCCGAGGAGGGGGTTTTGTTGCCCACATTTCACAACCTTGTCTATCCTCTGACCGTGACATCTGAAAATGCACTGAAAATGCCAAAATAGTGGTTCTCAGTCTTCATTGGCATCAGAAGTAGCTGAAGAGCTTTTAAAAATATTGTTGCTTACACCTCACCCTGGAGATTCTGATTCAATTGGTCTGGGATGGGGCCCAAACATTACTAATTTCTGAAAGCTCTTCAGTTGATTCTAACGTTGAGCCAGGGTTGAAAACTCCAGGTCTGACCGCAATTCCTCAGACGTGCAACCCCGTTTCACTCCTCACTGCTCCTTTAAGAAGATGGGAAAGATCATCCTCCCTCCTGATATGACAGTCCCTAATTCTAACCTATTTGAAACCACTGCTATGCAGTCTCTCCTTTAAGCCGAATAATCTGAATTGTTATTTTCTTTCTTCAGGTACCACACAGTCCCTCGTTTGACAAACACTTCGTTATGATCTACTGCATCACAGCGCTATACCCCTTTCCTTCACGGCACTTAACCAAGTCTCTAATTTTAGGCTTACCTTTCGGGTTACTTGACTAATGTCTTCCTTTCCTCCACTGGCTTGTCAGTTCCATGAGGGTAAGAACCACATCTGGTTTCATTTCCCATATAGCTCAATAATTTGCAGACTGAGTAAATGTATTACGGGCGCCATTCACGTTCTGAGGATGGGATTCAGAATGCAGCATTTATGGATTGCGCACCTACTACGTACAAAGTACTATCTGAAATAATGTGTCCATACAAACCAAAACACAGACAGATTCCAAGTGCTGTGATTTAGTAGGGAAGAGATGGATGCAAACAGCTAAAGACGACACCAAGCCTAATGAAGAAATGCCATCAGACAGACAGAAACCCAATGGCATCAACAGATGGAAGGGTGATTTTTCTGGGTGGGACTTCTATGGAAGCCTTCACAGAGGAAATGCCACTTGAGTTAAGAAGACTCGGAGGATGAATAGATAATTACAAGGATGAAGAAAGGGCATCTGCCGCTATAAATAATTACCCCAAAGGGCACCGGGGTGGCTCAGTCGGTTAGCGTCTGACTTCGGCTCAGGTCATGATTTCACAATGAGTTTGAGCCCCACATCAGGCTCTGCACCGACAGAGCCTGAAAGCTACTTCAGATTCCCTGCTTCGGATTCCCTGTGTCTCCTTCCCTCTCTGCCTCTTCCCTGCTTGTGCTCCTCCTCTCTCTCTCTCTCTCCAAAATAAATAAGTAAACTTAAAAAAAAAAATTACCTCAAATTTAAACTTAAGGCTTAAAACAACACAAATTTATGATCTCACAGTTCTAAAGGTGGGGGGGGGGGGTCTAGGTGGGCATGACTGCTTCTGCCGTGGGTTCTACAAGGCTACAATTGCAGCCTGGGCTGTGGCCATTTCTGGAGGCTCTTTGAGATGAATCCATTTTGAAACTCATGCAGGTTGTTGGCCAAATTCCGTTCCTGAGGCCCTTGTTTCTCTGTTGGCCGTTAGCCAAAGATCTCTCTCACTCAGCCCCTTATGCTCTCTGTCCTCCTCATCACCTTGCCCCCTCCGCCTTTAGACCAGCAAAGGTACTGTGAATCCTTCTTACAATTCAAATCTTTCCAGCTTCTCTTCCGGCTGAATCTCTTCTGCCTCTAATCACAGAAAGTTCTTTGCTTTAAAGAGCTCATGGGATTAGACTGGGTTCACCAGGTTGAGGAAACTCTCCCTATCTTAAGTTCTGTAACCTTATTTACATCTGCAAAGCCCCTTTTTTCGTGTTTATAAAATATTTTCAGGGTCCAGAGATTAGGCAATGGACATCTTTGGGGGCCACTCTGTCTCCCAGGTAACGTGTGGGATGGCTGATACGGTTGGAGCACAGATGTTGGGAGATAAGGGGAAGGAGCTTGGGGGCCTTAAATACCAGCCTGAAATGTCTGGATTTTATCTTGCCAGCAAGAGGCAGTAAAGGCTCTGAGAAGGTAAATTTCATATACTAAGAAATACAAAGTTGTTTTTGAAATATAACCCTTATAACATAAATCTGAGAAAACAAAAGGAAGCTGAGTTCTTGGGGTTCCCATGCACAGCACATTACATGCTCCTACGATTACAGCCCGAAGCAGAGATATGTTAGCTGAAGCTAATTCTTCCTTGAGTTGTGGCTATCTTTCTGTACCCTATTATTCCAGAATCTTCTGTTCTTGCTTCCAATCTCTGGTCTAATGCAATAAATAAATCTTATATATTTATATGTATTCCCAACACTCTACGTTCCCCTTTAGCACTTTCTCTGAGTCACTGAACATATATTTCCATTATAAGCTCTGAATGAGAAAAAAAATTCTTAATATCAATTCACCCACATACAAGCTTTTCAGTGAAACTCACGCTAAACATCAAGAAACATGACTAGGACCCAAAATAACTCTAATAGAGATTCAGTAAAAACATCTGACTGGAAGAGTTACTGAGTTCATATTTTAAGTATAAAAATATTGTGTCATGAAAACTAGAAATCTACACTTAAATAGCACCCTAACATTAAGGTTTGGCCCTTCAATCCCTATACACATTAAATCTATAAAAAGGCAGAAAACTATAAATCATCATCTTTAAGGAAATGCACATTGCAATTGTCATGAAATAAATCCGGGCTTCTGTAACAGAACTTTCTCTCTTCTGACTTAATACTTGTGTGTGTTGTAATAATTTCTGGTCAAGAATGCAGATTCTGATGTCAGACTGCTAGTTTAAATCCCTGTTCTACCATTTTCCAGTAGTGCTGTGTTCGGTGAGTTACCAAACTCCCTGTGGCCTCCTCACTATAAATGGGGGCAAAAATAATACCTCCTTCAGAGGATCGTTAACACATAAAGCACTTAGAACAATGTCTACACATAGTGAGGGCTTGGCGAATGTTAGCTGTTACCATTACTATTATTTTTAGATATGTCAGATGTTACTCTTTGCAATTCATTTCCCCTCCCTTTTCTCCCATTTATTAATGAAGACAAGTGAGGTTTTAAAACGTTTTGGGAAGACAAACCAGTTCTCAGACACCATAAGGCAAACAAAATAGTTCTCTTTGAAGTAAAGATCATCAATATTCGTAACTTCATTTTTATAGAACTTTGAAAAGAAACAAAAGAAGACGAGGAAGCAAAGAGTAGAAATATGTAGGGAAAGTGCTTACAGGAAACTGCACTGATGCATTCGACTGAAATAAATACTTCCATCTCTGCCAGGAACTGTGTTCTGCAAGTGAGTGAAGGTGTCGGGAGAGGTAAGAAAGCTGGACAAAGCCTGGAATCAAGGAGCGATGTGATTAAACACACTCATGACGCAGCGATGACGCACACGGAAGTTAATGCTGCCAGTTGAGGGAAAGTGTTGAACGCACATTACGGTGCATGAAAGCCCCACACAATGAGGGCCTATGTGAGGGATACGGGCTTGCAAAGCTAATAAAACTTACCTTTCATGCATTTCTACTCCCCACTACTTTCTACCTGCAGTTCTAAGGCAGACTCGGGAAAGAGCCTGCCTTGAAACCATCCGGAGTGAAACATAGCCTCATCCTTCTTTATGCTCTCGATTTGTAAGGGGGTATTGTCATTCATTTCAAAGAAATTGTAGAATCGCTCCACGCTGAATAGAGAAACCGAATTTTCAAACATGTGACAACATAGTATTATTATCAGTCTTTCAATGAATGACTTGAAACATTCAACAAGTGTGAACACGCTATCCTGAAGTAATATTCTGAAATTGTTTATATTTACTACTTTTAGTACTGATTTGCTTTAGAAATTAGTCTTTTTTTTCAAAAGGAAAAAAAAAACTTCATAATGATACAGCCTAAAATACAACTATTTTAGAGGAAATGGAAAAACTATATTTATTGCTGTTTGCTCCAAGCCACTCATACTTCCATTTCTGTTGCTTGTCTACTTTTTTCCTTTCGAACAACCAGGTTCACCGTGGAGATGGTGAACACACAATCGCAGCTTAGTTCAAGTTAGAAGACATCGCACAAGCTCCTTTAAAAGCCTCATAAAGTTTTCTTTACACAATTTTCCTGCCTAAATCCACCTCATTTTTCTTTCATGACATCACAGCAGCAGTGGTTTTTAATTTCATTTCAGTGGAAAAGACTTGGCTTTTAAACCTTATTTTACTAAAACCAACAAAGCACAAGTTCAGCATAAATACACACACACACACACACACACCCTTCTGATTAAAACAATGCATTAAGAATGTAAGAAAACATCAGAAGCACTTAAAATAGTTCAGGAATTTGGAGGGAGGGGGAGAAGAAAGGAAGTCTAAAAGTCATTTTCTTTCTTAACCTCGAGGGAAAAATAACCTTAAAAAAATCCCATTACGTTTTTGTAATACATTTTTATAATTCCAGTTATGCCACTCAGAATCTAATTCTGAGTATTAGGGGTATTTGTACATTTACTAATTAATCCATTCAAAATATGGGAATAGCCTAGATAATGTGCTCATTGCATTTAGTTCTTCAAGAAATGTAACTTAATAGAAGTAAATTTTCAAAAATTTCTGCCAAGGTATCTTTTGATATCGAACGTCAAGGAATTCCATTTAATGTAGCCACTTCACATCTGCTTGTTCATCAAAGCTTTATTATCTTTTCCTTTTTTCCTCTTCATTAACGTACAACAGTTAGAGCTAGGTCCTTTTCTCTCGACTTTCTTTCCAGTTCCTTCCCGAGTCACTCTCACATTTATTCTCTGAGGCAGTCACCACCCCAGCTCTTAATTTGGTATTGTTTAACTCTCCTATCTATGTTATAAACTCTTGAGAACATATATTATACTCCTCTGAAGTTTCCACAACTGCAATGGTATGTACATGGCAAGAATTAAATTTGTTAAATGAATCTTTGGAAAATAGTGTTCACTCAGAACATTCATAGAGCTAAGCGACCTTGAATATACTTTTGGAAACACCGGAAACAGAAATAGTATTTCCCCACAAATTTTTAATTTAATTGAAGGATTCTTGCAACAACTGATTTTAATACCTATTGAAAGGGATATGTATTCCATATACAGCATCCAGACCCATTGAAACATGTGACACTTTCCTAAGATCCTACATCTAATGCCTAAGAAAGACAAACAAATGACAATGGGAACTTACATATATAAATGGATGGTGCTGGAACAGGGCAAGTTTATGCATGTGGAATTTCTGAGTTTAAATTTCAAGGTCCCTGAAAGAATAAAACATGTTTGCTGCTAAAAACCACTGGCCATTTTTAGACAACTAAATCACCAGTGGTTACCCTAAAACTAAGTGCCATAATAATAGGATGTGCAAAGTGGAGATGTTGGAAATGAGAAATTGTGAATTTGTTTACTTTGGTCTTTTTTACCATGGCTATGAGAGAAACTATTTTGACTTCCGACTCTGTTAACCACAATTGTTTCGAAGGAGGTTGGCAAGGGAAGGACAGGCAGGGCAAAGTGACAGGGATGGAGAAAAGGAAAAGATGAAAAAGGGAAAAAAGAGAGATAAGAAAGTTGATGTTAAGAACTGGTAATAAAATTATTCATTCCTTTTGAGATTATAGGTCATATGCCATCACATTATCCATGATCTTAACTGGAACTCGCATGTCTCTGTTGAAAAGAATCTGCTTTATTCAGAGCACTGCGGGAAGACAATAAAGGGGTTATTATTTTTTGCATCTCTTATGTTCACTTCTTATTCATTTCTAACTAATAATGTAAAAACTTATGCTTCCCATCGTGATTAGATATTTTATTGGCATAGCAGTTCTAAGAAACAGCCTTAAAAAAAAGTAGTTTATTTCTCATTTTAAAATGAGATGAGTTTATGCCGATAACGTGAAAGGTCCAGAATAAATAGCAACTTAGGAGTACAGAGCTTCCTTGAATGCTTTTTTGGCTGCGAAGAAGAATGTTGCCACAAAAATCTGTTTTGCATCATCTAAATGCTTGAAACAAGAACACATAATTTAGAAGAAGAAAAAAAAAACGGTGGCTGCCACTTAGCCATAAAGAGCAAAGTCGTGTTAGAAATAGCTTTCCTGTGATATTTTGGTACATTTCTTGGTTTTTTCAGCAATCGACGTAATTATGTGGTTGGAGGGGGCAGTGTTTATCCACATTACCATTTATACACTGTATACAAACAGAGGACTTGACTCCAACAGTCTGAGGAGCACATGGGTTTGTGGCCACATCCTTGACCTCAGCCGCTGAGGAAACCCAGGTGGTTTTATCAGACGTAAGTGCAATCTTTAAGCTACAGAATATTGATCTCTGACTCCACTTCTGTCTGTCCAAAACACCCAACACTTTCCCTGCTTGAGTGCTCCATTACAGCTGTGGAATACTGTTTATATGCAGCATGTCAACATGCTAATTCATTCCATAGTTACTGACATTATAATGCAGAGGCGGAGGAGAAAATCCATAATCTTTTGTTGTCTCTTTGTACAACCCGATGCCAGAAATAAACCCCTCTATCTTTCTCCTTGGCTACTCTGCAAACTTCGGGATAATTTCTAGGAAGCAGAAAAAGGAAACTTCTGCCTCTTAGAATATTCAAGCTTATCAAATCATTGCATATGTTAGGATGACTATAAATGCTAACTTTATTGTACAGGGAGTTCTTTCGTGAAAATGACATTCTTTTTCAGTTAAGAATGTTCATATGTCAAAACTAGTGCAAAGAAAAGTAACACGCTGTAATAGCTGTTCTACACAGCAAAGTACAAAATCATGTTTTAAATACCATCCAACTGCATCTATTCAGTTGGCACCCTTGTAAGTGACACACCCGTTTCATTGGGCTGATGGCCAAAGCTCTGCGTGAGTGATTCAGAACAGTGGCGCACCTCGCCCATTCACACATGTCTCATACTGTCTGCAGCACTATTTACACAAGTTAAGAGACATGAATCGACATTTTGTGGCATAAATTTTCTTCTGTGTGGCCCTTTATTAAAACTGGGCTGGCTCCCAGTAGCATTATATACTCTACACGTAAAGTTTCATAACGGACCTAGTTCATGTAGCTCATGCTATTAAAATGATTTGTGGGACAAAATGCTGATACTTCATTCCATGATATGCTTCTGGAATCTTATGACTAATTTTCACGATTCAGTTTCCAAAACATTGTAAACTATCATTACAAATACATCATGGTTACTTTGTTCTAAGACACTAGAATTAAGTATGTGTTTGTATACACCAAAGTGTGTGTGTGTGTGTGTGTTATCTATATATAAACACACACATAAACATGGAGAAAATGTGAAAACATCATTCCAACTCACCGCATATAAGAAGGCTATGGGAACTCCCCGATCCTCTGTTTCCTTATCTGTTGCATGGGGATGGTAATTCTACCTATACTCCACAGGTTGGTGCAAAGATTAAATGTGGAAATGCTTATAAAGAGCCTAGCACCTTGCCTGGCTCATAAGAAGAAATCAATATCCAATTTGGGAAGAGCACAGTTTGTGGTCAGTCTTTACTTGAACTGGGACAGCAAAGCAAGCAAGAGACAGGTGGAGGAAATTCCTGCTTCCAGCGACTCATCCTGTATTATCCCTGACACCACAGGTATGATACGCCTGACGTCGTAAGTGGATCATGCATCAATGCAGGCAATCTGACATCCTTCTGGGAAGGAAACCCAGGACACGTTATTTGGGGATGCTAAAGTCCTCTGGGCGCATTGGATCCTTTTTTGTCATGCTTTCGCTCATTCCCTTCTCTAGTATTTCTCAGTAGTGCCCTGAGAAACAGCATGACATCACAAGTTCTTGAGGTAAGCTGAAAATATGCTTCCTAAATTCTTACTGTTCATTTCTGTTACCTATTCTGATGCCAAAGTTCAGCCTTAATTACACAGACTGTTATGATGCCAGAATTGTCAGACCAGTAGCAAAGCAAAACCATCCATGATATTCAATAATACTAAGGAGAACAGAAAAATTAAGAGGAAAAGGACATATGAGTAGACATTCTTTCTGAATCCATGGTTATGCGCTCTTTAGATACTGTTGCAGGGGGTACCTGGGTGGCTCAGTCAGTTAAGGGGCCCAACTTCAGCTCAGGTCATGATCTCACAGTTCATGAGTTTGAGCTCCATGTCGGGCTCTGTGCTGACAGCTTAGAGCCTGGAGCCTGCTTCAGATTCTGTGTCTCCCTCTGTCTCTGCCCCTCTCCAGCTTTTGCTCTGTCTCTCAAAAAATGAATTAAACATTGAAAAAAAAATTAGATACTGCTATAGACTGTAAACAAGCGGTTTTCTCAGACTTTAGTGCATTTGTCCCCTATGCCAGTCAGATCTGAACTTTGACACAGTATGTGTTTACATATAGGGGAAGAAAAGAGTACATTATATGTGACTGCCGCATGACAAGGCAACTTTGACTGAGTATTTTGAAAAGAAGCTCTTTTGGCAGTAGGAGAAAGTGCTGGCAATGTGCACCCACATAGCCCGTCTGTCACTTTAAGAGCTGAAACAGGAAAACCTGTACCATTTTTGTACTTTTGTTCATTCTTTTCAACTCATTCGAAGTTGCCCCCTGGGAGTTAGCCCTCCACCAAAAGTCTCTTTCAGTACACAACTAGCTCTCTCTATTAAGCGTACCCACCCCTGCTCCACTATAACACTGCTTCCTTTGTACTTGCCTGGTGAACTGACCAGCCACACAGTACAATGGCCACAATTACTAAATTACACTGCCTGTCACTGCCTTTTGTATCACACCTCTAACAGGTGCCATTACCATGATAGGCAAATTGTAATAATCCATTCACAGCATCCACTGCCTTAATAATGTATTTTTTTATTTTACATAATCTGTGTGTGAATACCGCAAGGCATCTGAATAGTTAGTAAATACAGGAGGCTGAAAGACCGAACTGCATGGAATGCGGCTACAAACAAAGGCGCTTAGGACAACAGACCTGAATGCAACCACATTCCTGATAAAGCGGACAGACACATAAATATATCCAATGGAGAAATGGCCTCCAGATTTGAGAGGTTTCGAAAATCCAACTTAGAGAACCGAGGGAGCAAAAAACAAGACACTGCCAAACTCAAGTTGTTATCCCAGGCTTAAAACTACATATGGCGTCTGGGTTGAGTAGAGCCTGTTGTTAACATCAGCACCAGGGCCAAGAAACACAAGAGGATCACAAAACCAGGAGTTGAGCCTTGGGAACTCTGCTCAAGATCACTGCTTACCCTTTTACCATCCCCCCTCTCCTCCTGAATCTCTACGCTATGCCTACCCACACGCACCCAGGACATGAAGCATGAAACCAATGAAGCGATTTGTGAAGTTTACAGAACTCCAGAGAATACATGTGAACACATGGGAATAAGTATATTAGCAGAAATGCCTTCTTCCTAAGCATCACGGTCAGTGGCAAACTTGAGTGGGCTCTTGATGAAGGTTTAAAGGGCCTTACTTGCCTAGAGGCTGCAACAGATAAGATACACTCACTGGTCTCCCTCAAAGTCTGGTCCATGATGGTGGTCTCCTGGTGGCTGGCCTTGCAGAGGATTCATGTTCATAACATGACAAGGTCTACACTTTTGAAAAGTGACTAAGAACACTTTCAAGTTAAAAGACACTAAGCAAGTGTATGATGGCATTATTATTATGGGTTAATAATTCAGAACACTTAGCCAAGTCTAAGTATTGTTTTGTTAAGTCCTAACAAGTGAAAGAAAGTAAGAGTTTCTGAGCTCCTCCTCCACCAAAGTTGTTTTTGAACCAAAAAATTTTAAAAACCACTACTTTTGTGCCATTTCCAAGGCACAGCCATGCCTTCAAAGGCTTCCCAGTTAGCCACGTTATCAGGAGAACCAGAGAAGGCTCCAGTCAAGAGGACCAGCATTGTCTCTACCATTTCTACACTGGGTGGCCACTCTTGGAAAGAGTTTGCCAAGGATATGGGTCAGGGAGGTTGTCCTGAAGCTGCATTTGCATATGAAATACGCTAGTTTTACTTCCATTGCATGTAAGAGATTCCGACTGTAGTGTAGAGTACTTTGTATATTTGGTTTCTTCTTTCCATAAATTATCAATCTCAAGTGACTCTGGCAGGAGGGTCTGATAGAGATTGTACAGGATTTGTTTTTTTTTTAAAGAGATTATAAAGGTGGCTAGAGTTTCTCCTTCTTCAATTTGTCCCTTCAATTCTGCCACCTACGAGGACGCATTAGGAAATACTACTCGCAGGGCACCTGGGTGGCTCAGTCGGTTGTGTCTGGCCTTGGCTCAGGTCATGATCTCGCTGTTTGTGGGTTCGGACCCTGCGTTGGGCTCTGCGCTGACAGTTCAGAGCCTGGAGCCTGCTTCAGATTCTGTGTCTCCGTCTCTGCTTCTCCCCCACTTGCACTCTCAAAAATAAACATTCAAAAAAAAAAAAAAAAAAAAGGAAATGCTACTTGCTAATATAAACATTCAGTCCCTGATCCATAGATCTCTATAAATCTATAAATGGATGAATGGAAATTCCAGACTTTATACTACATCATCATCACCATCACATCATCATCATTTATTAAGAGCTTACTAAAGGCCCTGCATTATGCAAGGATTTTACATGATCACATCTAATCCTTGTACCCAAGCTATGAAGTAGGTACTATTATTATCTCAATCTTACAAATGGGAAAAGTGAGGCTGAGAGCCTAAGTAATTTGCCCAAGGTAATTTTTATCGGAGTACCAATAGAAAACAGATCACATAATCAAATTGGGTAATTTAAGTAGACTATAATAAAGAGACTATTTAAAAGTGTGGGAAACCACAAGTCCCGGCACATTAGCCTGGGGCAAGTAACAGTGGGCAGGTTACCATCCCTAGGCTTGAAGATGGGAGGGGAGAAAGTGGTTACCGATGTTCTCAAAGAAAGAATGATGCAGCCAGCCCACTACAATCCCACAGGAAGAGAGCCACGATAACCTGTACCCCAACCTTACTCTCTCCCTGTATTCTATGTTCTGTCAGGGCTCCCTGCTGGGTGAACCTAACTGGAACCCAGAAGGCAAGAAAGCCCATTGGTGTGGTCTATAAAGAGTTGGTCATCCAAGGAACAAAGCAGAGTGGATGTGGGGAGGGCAAACTTATGTCCAGAGTGGTCATACTGTATAAATGCTAGTCAGGCTTGCATTTAAATCCAAATCTATTGCTATTAACCACCAGGCTACACACTGCCTTCTGGAAAGACATATATATACCTAATTCTGGGACACAGTTATTCCCAAGTCTTCTATTTTTAAAATCTCTAGCAATTCTCAAAATCTCCACTCAGTCAACTGGATTCCCACATTCCTTCCCTTTCCTCTTGGTTCTCTGCACACTGTGAGTGTCAATCACCCAAGGCCCCCCTCTTCTTCCTGTCCGTCATCATGATTTGGCCTCCTATTGCCTCCCCATCTGGCCTACCTCCCACAGTTCACCATTTCAACTTTGCACTCACTACTACCCTACAATCACTCTCCTTTGTTCTCCTGTCATTCCTACTCTGCCAGTTCTCAACAGGCATTGACTTTCCACTGTTTGCTTTCTTGGCTCCTACTCCTGGTCTGCCAGGCAATCCTGGGGAGGCCTATGAAATCATACTAGTGAACTCATGCTCCCGAAACTCAGCTGGGCTCCTGCCTAGTTCAGCCATTTCTGACCCTGCTCATGTTGAGTCTCCTTGACATTTCCTATGGCAACTGTTCTGAGCCTTTTCCACACTCTTCCTAAGCCCTGGACCCTGTCTTTCACCTTTGGGGAGTAACTCGGTTCCCTGTTTGGAATCATGGTGATCCTTCCAAAGTTCTTTCATTTCTAACTCAACACCATTCAAAATCCATTCTAGCCTTCCTCTTCCCTCACCGCTGCTTCTGAGGAAGTGTTTCTCCTTTCTAAGGTTACATCTTCAACTTATGGTGTTGGTTCCATCTCTCTGCACATCTTCTGGGCCTTAGAATGATCAACTATTCTACTTCATGATGACATCACTAGCTCTCTGCTAAAACATGTTCAGGGCCCTCTAACCTGAACTTAAGGAAAAAGAAATTAATTCTGATCCTTATGAAGAATCACCTTTTTAGTTCTCTATTCACTTTTCCTTAAACAGCAAAGTCTAGGATTAACCCTCCCCACTACTCAAGCTCTCTTAATCCTGAAAACTGCCATTTCTTGTCTGTTTGAATACTCTCCAGGTCTTCTGAACTATTTGATTGTTCTAAGTTACTTCTCTTTCTTGAAAAATCCTTCCTTCTTTGGCTTCCATGACACTGCACCGCCCACTGTCATCCACTAATCCTCTTCGGTTACTTTCTTTGACTCCTCTTTGTCCCATAAAATGCAGACTTTCCTCAGGGTTCTAAGGCTCTTTTCTTCTGTATAAATATTCTCTTGGTGATCTTATTTATTCCTCTGGCTTAAATGTGATTCCATAAAGTAGTATGTATGAGATGACTTTCAATAGCACATGAACTGACGTTTTTTTTATTTGGATACTTTGTTTAACCTGATCTTGGACAGCATCCATTGTAAGAAGCACCATTTTTTATATACTACTTAGAAAATGGCTGCCAATTTAATTATGACACATGGCTCTCTTATCTCTTAATATTTTTGTTTTATACGTATTCAAAGAGCTCTGTTAGATTACTCACTCATAGAGATTGTCTTATACATCATTCTTGTGCATTCAAAGAGGGAAATATAAGCAAAACAAATAGGTTACAGTTTTCCTAAAGTTTTCTCACATTGTCCAACTCTTGTGAACCACTTTTCAACTCAGAGGCATCAATATCCTCCCAGCCATCAAGGGCATCAAGGATGCAACATTTCTTAAATGGCTTCAACTACTCTCTCTAGGATTCTCTTCTGTGTTGCCAATACCCATTCTGCAAGTTTCCGTGTTGGTGTTTTTTTGATTCTACTGGAAGGTAAGGTTTTTAGACAACAATTAAAACTTATGTTCTTTTCTCTAAAGACTTTTCAGTGGTCTGTTGACTGAAATGTTGAGAGGTTGTGGGGTTTTACTCATGCCATGGGGACTAACAACCAAGATGGCTCCTGTGTTGGCAATGACAAATACATCACCACTATAGTTGGTAAGATGCCATCAACTGTAAAACACCCTAATTTCAGAAACAGTAACTCGTGAAAAGATGTGCATCTTACAATCATGAAATATAGTCATTATGTATTTGTTATTTATCCTAAAAGACTATCACAACAAACCCAAGAATTCACAGATATCGTCTACAACGGGGCAATGCTTGAAAAGAGTGACTTAGTTTATAGTATATTTTAAAATATTGGGGCGCCTGGGTGGCTCAGTCGGTTAAGCATCCGACTTCGGCTCAGGTCACGATCTCGCGGTATGTGAGTTCGAGCCCCGCGTCGGGCTCTGTGCTGACTGCTCAGAGCCTGGAGCCTGTTTCAGATTCTGTGTCTCCCTCTCTCTCTGACCCTCCCCCGTTCATGCTCTGTTTCTCTCTGTCTCAAAAATTAATAAAACGTTAAAAAAAAATTTTAAATATTAAATAAGAGTATCAGTATTGTTCAAACATGGCAAAAAACTTACAAGTAGGACTCAAATGGCTAAGGTTTAGAATACAGAGGCTTTAATGATCATTACTCCATGGATGATTTATGTTTACACATCCAACTCTAACTTCATTTTTAAGCTTTAATTCTCACATTGCAATTGCCAGCTCAGTGATATTACCTGGGCACCTTGCTGATACCTTCAACTCAGTAGCTTTTCCCCACAACCTATTCCTCCTCCCAGGTTTCCTTTACCGTTAATGGCATACATTCCACCTTGAAACATGTTTTATTTTCTGCAGATTCCGGAGTTTGTATTTTGCGAATGGCACAGTTCTGAGACTATTAAATACGGGTGTTACCTGCACATTAGCACAGTACCTAGTGCCTATTAGGTACTCAGAAATGATCTGATAACTAAATACACGCTAAAATAGCATGTATGTAGAACGTATGTTGGAAAGAGCCACTGAAATATAGAAGTAGATAGTTTGGGCCCTTTTTAGAAGAGGCGGGATAGAAATGGGCAAAAGATAAACATCGAATGAACAGAGAAAAATCATTAAGAAAGCCCTGAGAGCTTTATGTTTTTCTATACAATAAACAGATAACTGTAAATGATTCACTTTAAGAAGACATCATCTAAAATAATGTAATAGCATTAATTTAACAGAACAATTTAAATGCTTAAAAATATGAAGTCCATTAGGCAAAATGACTCAAATGGCTCCAGTGCTGCCTAGTAAATAAGGCAATGAAATAATTTTATGACTGTATCATTGTAAATAACAAGAAAAACAGAGTGCCATCCTTCAAGTCATATATTAAACATTAATTAATTTCATAAAGTAAAAGATAATTTAGTTCTGTAATTACTTTAAAAAATTTCTAATTTAAATGAAGGTGATATTAATTCGACTGAACTATAAAATAAAGCCAGCACGATTCTCTGGAGGGCACACACGACGGGGACGGAGATGAACCAAACATTCTTGAAAACATGATGGACGTGAACAAACGTTTACCGAGGAAAGAAGAAAACCGCTCCACCTCTGGCTGTTATCAAAACCCACTCTTGCAAAGAGAGGATGAATATCGGTGATATTTAAATACACATGAAGAATATGTTGATTTGTACGTTTATAAAAACATCTACAAAGACTATAATGAAAAGACCCATAAATTAGATCTGTGTATCCGTAAATCAGACACTGAAAATGAGCTGCAGGAACACTACCAACTTTCATCAGTTTGCAGTGTCAGGGGAAAGACATCATTAGGTGAGGGAAAGCAAAAAGAGTTTTAGGCTTTCTTGAAATCTCAAGAGGGAAATCAATCATTCATTCCACAGATATTTATTTAGTGCCTACTATTAGCAACAAAGAGAGACACAGTAGTGAGCAAACCATACAAGGTCCCCGCGGTCATGGAAATTGCATGTGAGTGAAGCAATGTACAACGATGACCTGGAATCTAGAGCTTTCTTGGCCACTAACTGGCTGTGTAAACATGGCCAAGTCACTTCACACATTACTCAATTACTTTATCTGTTAAAATGAAATGGTGAGCTAAATCATTTCAAGGAGAGAATGCAGATATTGGGGTTTATGAGTGGGGCCCACCATTCAAACAGTTCAGCCACAGAGTCTGGTAGTACCAGCCAAGTCCAATGCATCTAGCATTTTCCTTTGTATATCTGGAAACTTCCATAATTAAACCAGGACATGGAAGGCTTCCCTGACCCAGTACATCCCTCTACATTCTACTCACTGATTTCGTTGTCCTGCCTATTTGATTTATGCCCTTCCTAGTGACTAATACAGTACTTGTCACTTGATGTCTTTGATTTGATTTTCTGAACTCAAATTTCTGGGAAACGATGGTTTAGAATATGCAAGGATTTAAAGTATTGTAACATAAGCAACTAAGATAAAATGGAATTAAAACTATAGTATGTACTAGGAAACCACAGAGATCTATGAGGATAAAAGGTTACGTTCAGAAAAAGAACCTAACGCTTTAACAATTTATTTTATCGTACCCTGAAGCTTCTGGGGAACACTATTAAAGCACAAAGCCAAAGTTAAGGTAGAGTCTGGCCTTAGTTCTATTCCATGTTTAAAAAAGAGAAAAAAGAAAAGGGAAGGAGTTTTATTGTTTATTGGAATAAGACTGCCTCAATTCTTTAGGCAATTTTTGTTCTGAAGGGCCCTCTCCCAACCAGAGCTTGGCTATACGTCTATTACCATGAATTTTAAATGCATTACCCCTTGCTAGAAAGTATGGGGATCTCCAGGAGAAGTAAGAGGAATTGGAAAACGAATGATTTTCCTAAAGGCACACAGACAGTACACGAAGCTGGAGTTAAAATTTGAGTCTCTTTGATTTCATGGTTTTTCCACTTACACCACATTGCCTCTTGGGTAAGTAGGACAGATAGCAGCTAAGTAAATCTCCTCTGTGATATATTATTACCTCTTCACTTCCTGGCGTTGAGTATTTTCACCAAACATGCAAAGATACTATCCTTTTATGTCTAAGAAGGAAACAATTTCATGGATATTGTTCGGTGGATTTCACGAATATGGATTCTCCCAACAACCGCACCCTCTGCCATCAGCAAGAGCTGTAAAACCACGGAGGACAGGGTCCTGGGCAGGAAAAAGGGGGTGATAAAGAGGTCTAAGCCTTCGTCTTCACTTCCAAAAGGTGCTTAGAGTATTTCAGGTAATGGGGCAGATAGTGCACCAGGTGAACATGCACACAGCCAGCGAGCATTAAGGGACACGACACAGTTCACTCCAAGGCAGCCACTCTGGGCTGGGTACTGGCTCCAATCACATCTGTTTGGCCAGCACGATGTTTTTAAACACCACATGTGTTTAGGTGGGGGCGTGCTCCCTCACGTTCAGTCACGGTAAGCACAATTCACTATATTACACGTGTGAACCTCACAGCCTTGGTGTCTGTCACCCCTAATAAACTTAAAGCACGACAGGGGTTGGGTACCAGCTTATTTATCTGGTATCGTGGTAAAACGAGGTGTTTCAGGAAAGAGAGCTTTCCAGACGATTAGAACGGATTTAACTTCAAGCAACATTTATTTAAGTAATGAGAATCTTCTAAAATACACCATTAGCATACACTTCTTCGTCTCCTTAAACAAAGGATAGAGAACACTGCCATTTTTAATTGACTTAAAGTTATTATTATAAGCAGCCATTATTTGCTTGTTTAAAAAACCGTTTTACGACGCTTTATTTGATGGGAATTCTCTTGTTCCATGGTGTCTATCCTCCTTCCTTTAATTTAACCCTTCTGTGGAGGGCTGAGGAAAAAAAATTAGCAAATAACTAAAGAACCGTAAAAACAAACATTTTCAAGGACTTAACTGTAGGAATAACATCAACAATGCCCACCACCACTAATACTATTCACTGAGAGCTTACTAAGTACACAAAAATACTATCATTAACTTCATTTGACTGATGTTTGAAACTCAGGGGTAGAGAGATCAGTTTTCCCAAAGTCATACTGCTAGGAAAGTGGTAGGGCAGGACACAACCTGAGGTCTAATTCAAGCACATGCTCTCAACAACCACCGTGTAATGGATGTTTTTGTTGTGGGTTTTTTAAATTTTTTTTTAAGGCATCCTAAGATATCTTTCCATGTCCGTGTTGTCCCCTAGAAAAGAACTGTTTCCTTAAGATGGACCACTGGATACGTGGGATATTTACTAGTCTTTTCTTTGGAGTATAAACAGAGAGAGAATAAACAAGATAGGAAGATATTTTAAATGCAGCTTAGGACAACCATAAAGTAGAATGGGGAATCAAGAGGCCTGGAATCTCTAATATCTACAAGTTACTTGTCATTTTAAATAAGCCACTTGGTCTCTCCACTTCAATTTCCTCATGTGTGAAATAAAGATAAATACCCAAATACCACAAGTGGAAAGCTTTGAAGATTAAGATAACATAGTATAGTATAGTATATATACTATAGTATAGTATAGCACACTATAGTATAGTATATATACTATAGTATAGTATAGCACAGTATAGTACCCAGCACAGAGAACACGCTTGATAAATATTAGCAGCATTGGTTGCTGGTTTTCTCATCTGTACCACGAGGATACTAATAATACTCAGAGGCAAATGTTTCAGAGGCAAATGAAATAATCTACATAAACTCTTTAATGCGGTGCCTGGCACACAGTAACTGCTCAATTAATGTTTACTACTGCTGTTATTATTAGCCTGTTATTTGTTAACTGTCTTAACTTCAGCTCTTTCAGCAAAAACTAGGAAGGAGGGATGTGGAAAAATTCTAAGATAGACAATAACTTCAATGAGATAAAATGTGCTGACTTCCTATACTGACACCAGAAATTGGTGAGAAAATGAATCTGAAAATTCAGCTGGCATTTGAGCCTGCTCAGGGAAGCACTGTGGCATTAAGATACTAAGGATGTTACATGAACAACACTTCACTTCCAGATTTAAACTTTATTGAAACACTTTTTTCCCTTAATTTAAAGGTGCTGCCTTTTTGTTTATGTCTCAAAATACACGCCAATATTCACTGAACTTTTAATCTGAATATATCGTGTACTAATTTATCAATTGAACATTACAATTTCCAATATTCAAAAGATTAAAAATTCCAGGCACAATCTTTACCAATGGAATGCCAATGTTAGGCTTTCTTTTCTCTTTTTTCTTTTCCTCTCCTCTCTTCTTCTTCCTTCCTTCCTTCCTTTTTCTTTTCTTTTCTTTTTCCTTCCTTCCTTCCTTCCTTCCTTCCTTCCTTCCTTCCTTCCTTCCTTCCTTCCTTCCCTAGGTTGCCACAGGGTTAAAATGAAGGAAACAGGAAAACTGACTTTAAATATGCAATCTTCAGGCAGCTATCAGTTTCCAAACTTAAAAAAAACATTGTGTACTCAGTAAGAGTTTGTTGGATTTCCAGATGTATGCCCTGATTTCATTTTTCACAAAAGATAATCTTATATTTTAAAATGATGCTGTTCAGGGACGCCTGGGTGGCTCAGTCGGTTAAGCATCCGACTTTCACTCAGGTCATGATCTTGCAGTTCATGAGTTTGAGCCCCACGTTGGGGTGGGCTCTGTGCTGACAGCTCAGAGCCTGAAGCCTGCTTTGGATTCTGTGTCTCCCTCTCTCTCTGCCCCTCTCCCAATCTGTCTCTGTCTGTCTCTCTCTCAAAAACATACATTAAAAATAAGTAAGTAAGTAAATAAATAAATAAAGTGATGCGGTTCAGGGCAACATTCACTTCATATTTAAAAAAAGGACCAAAAAGTAAACAAGCCATATAATTGTATGAGATACCATGCAGTAGGCCTTAAAAGAAGAAATCCCTTTAATTATGTCTTTGTGTGTTTGAGCACCAAAATGCAGGGCATTGGTGGTACCAAATGGACACTTTGCACAGAAAAGACAATTCTCTAGAGAAAAATAGACTTTGCAGACAGGCACGTGGGATTTCAAAGCATAGGTCCTCCAAGGTTCACACATGCTTCATACATGAAAGCAATAACAGTCGGAAGTTAGTATGCTTCAGAAGCACTTGGAGTTACTTCTTAGAAGTGAAGATGTCTAGGCCACACTCCCAGAGATCTGGTTCTGGTCTATTAGCACTGGGGCACAAGAAGCTGCATTGTTAGTAAGCACCCAAGTGGTATGGATACAGGTTTTCACCCACTTTCCGAGGCATGCTCATAGCAACATCACATCACCACCTTCCAAAGTGTTCCCTGGATACCCTCTTTGCTAGTCAGTTTTCATGCTCATGAATGTACAGATATCTGCCAGCAGCATTATAGATAACGCTGCTATGAGGGTTGGCTTAGGGAGAGGGCAAAATGCCAACCTCTGCCTTCAAAGTATTAATTCAGGAGATGTTCCAACTTGCCTTTCAATTCTGTTTTCTACACTAGAAGTCAATCGGGATAATTAAACACTTTATCTTTAGCATGTGCTAATGAAAAAAAGGAATGGATATGACTTCAGGTGGGCCTTCACTTGGATTGGGTACTTCTCTGAACCTCAGTTTTCTTATTTGTAACATGGGAATAATAGCACCCACCTTCTGAGATAATTGTGAAGATCCAATGAAGTGTACGCTTGGCACTCAACAAAATTATTACTAGGGTTTCTAGAAAGCATATAATTAACCTATTTGAGTTTCACCTCTTGAATGGGCCTGCTCCTTGGCAGAAAAGCACAAAAGCAGAGAGGTGGTCAAAAGAGAGTTCTAGGAAGCAGGAGGAGCCTTGATAATCCCCAAATTGAATAAACAATACAATTAAGTAAAATATGACCATTTAAATGAATTTCAAGGAGAGAACATAATTGTAGGTGGCAATTTTTAGCTGCTGGGTGGTTGCTATAGGATAAGACCGGGAATCTTATTTGGAACTGTCCAACCTTTCAAAGGAAAATCATTTGCCATCATTTGGTAAACAATTCTCTTGGCTCCACACCTGGAGTGTACATCTTGGTGTGTGTAATGCCTTCTGGGATTTGTAATTTGGTGCTTATATTTCAAACCACACACTTTCCCCCCACTCTGTCCACAGTATCCTAATAGGTATAGCATATTTCTCTTGATATCTAGGTTTGAGCTACTCTGAAACAGCTATGAAATTATCACCTTGGCACCCCATAATGAATTTTGGGTACATTACGTAGTCTTACTTTAAGTGAGATCACTTTAAGTGATGATCACAAATATAACCACCAAACAGGGAAAATCCACCTAGTCGTTTTCAAATGGAGTAACATACAAACAAAGGCCAATCTAGTCCTGTGTACTACATAGATGTGTGCCCTATTTAAGTGTTAATTCTTACTACTCCATTTCAATCCAAATAGTTCTTCTTTCCAGAAAGACCCATATAATCTAAGGTTTATTAACAGAAAGACATGTCATTAACAGAAAGGTATGTTCTACCATACCTTTTGGAATAACTGCTATTCTCAGCTTTGGACAGGTTACCAATACAGCCCTAAACTGTCTCAAATCATACCACAGAGATACTCTACAAGTAACAGCCTAACAATATCAGTTATCCAACTTGGCAGATTCCCAATGCAAAGTTTAAGTTACAAGCAGAATCATTTCCCCCAATTATACTACTGATGCTTTGATGCCATTATGCACTCTCAGAAAAAAATTTGATTACATAAAATACGCTAGGATATAAAATACGTGTTAGTCTAGTGCTGTAAATTTCAAATCACTCTGTTAACCCTAATATGTTTATTTGATATCACAGCCTTATATTTCTTAATAGCATTACGATGCTAAAATGGAAGCGATAATAAATTTTCACATCATACAATTCTTGGTAATGAAAAATAGAACTGTGTGCCCGGAATTCATTCATTTATGAATTCATAAAATTATAAAAATTATACCCCTAACAAGTTACATTTTATAAAGTAAATTACATTATAAGCTATAAAAATGATGTCTTACAAAATATATATTGTACTACATAGAATAGATTTTTACTAGCTGTTAGTTAAGATTCCTTTTTTCTTACGATAAACTTAGGTATTATGTCCAGATTGGCTGTAGGTTAGCTTGAGTATAAATAAACATTGGGAAGACCTCCCCAACACAGAACCGGTTGAAGAACACACTTTCTATAAACTCTTCCCTGAAGATTTGCGTATGGAGCCATGGAGTGTTCACGAGGAGGCATTTATGAGCGAGAGCGTGTGGGGCCTTGAATGCTGGGGATCCGAGCAAGAGCCACATCTGGCAACAACACTAACACTTTCAGAACTTGTACCACGGGTTAACTGTAAATATCACCGCTTAAATTTTCAATCACAAACTTCTCTGCTATTAGCAAAGAGTAATATCTCAGTTTTCTCAAGAAGTCTGACTACTAAATATGAAAACAACGATTTAAAAACGATGTATTTATGCAAAGAAATGGTCCCAGAGCACTCTGCTTCCAGAACGTGTAGATCTACAAAATGCAAAGACCAAAGAATGGTGTTTTACGCTGCACGTAAAGTTTAGTTTTCTCATATATTTAACAAAAGCACTTGATTACACTTAAAACTTATTTTCCAACATATAAAAGTTAAGAAATATTTAGGTTGATGTGTAATATAGTTGTAAAAATTATTTTAAATCTACTATTTTAGAGAATTCCTAAACCAAAGGGTAAAAATGTAATAGAGACATTACTACAGTTTTTATATGTCCATCAGTCTCAATATTAATGGAAATTCAATGTGTATTCACAATAACAAACTAGTTCTTAATTTAGATTTATTGAACAGTTTCTTATATTCCATCAGAGAAGAAACAATATTCACGTTGACTACACAAATTTCTCATGCAGAGATGGAGGTTAAATAGTTAGATGTTAATGTAAAATTTCTAAGCACTCATTTATGTTAATTATATTTGACACTTCAAAGTTATTTTAAATAGCATATCTTTTAAATTACAATAAATTTTAAATAATCTTTAGTCACATAAAAATATTAAAATGACATCACATGCTTAAATGAAGCATTGTAGTTCTTGTAGATTTATGTTTTCCTTATACATTTTCTAATGTCTGTGGGAAGAAATAAATAATTAACACTTGAAAGAATAAGTGTTTTAAAAAAACATTAAATTTAAAATTATTAGGAAATATCTTAAAAGATCGAAAAATGTTAGCTGGGTATATCAGGATAGGCTTTTTTTCCCCCTGTGTTAATTTTGGTAACACATTTTTAAAAAGCTGAAAACCAGTCCTTTTCACTCCCGTTTACTCCACATTTCCATTTCTCTGTACTGCAGGCAGCACAGGAAATATTCCTTTAACTAGTGGCTCAATGGCGCCGCCTATGTGTAGAAAAGTAGAACACAACGTTAACTGATGCCCCAACTACAGTCAGTTGTGTAAGTTTTAAGCAGGGTTTACAAAGACAACATAGTTTTTAAAAATGATAGCTACACATGAAAGAATTCAGTTTCTATTGCATAACTACTTCACAGCTATTTGTGAAACTGAAGTAAATCGAGGAGAAAGACAAATAAAACATAAATAAAGTCCTTTTCATTAAACATGAAGCATTATGTTTTTAACTCATTTTACACAGCCTCCAAATAAATGTTAAAACTTTCTATTTCCTCCACTGCCAACAGTCTAAAGAAGCACAGTGTTACGTGGCTGAGTTAATATTTCCATGGTTGTTTTCTGTCAGGTTAACTATGACACTGTGATTTGTAATCTTTTTAAAACAGTCTTCTCCCCCAAACACTAAATATATACATTATGAATTTTAAATCAGAAACATTTCAACTTAGCAACTGTATTAAGCTAATTAATTTTGTGGTATAGGAAGGCTGAATAAAACCTGTTCTGCTACCTCGTGTATGAACTTGATAAACACGTTACCTTCCATAAATCTCCTTCAGTCAACACATCCTATGGGTCTCCAGTCAAACATAGAGGGGGAGCTGTTTCTCTTTACGGCAGCACATAACAATCATCTCTGACAACATTTTTAACATTAACATACAATGAGGGGAAAAGATATGTATGTGTACACATGAAAATTTAAACTAGCTCATCTCCTCAAAAAAGAAAAGCAAGAAAAGAAATAAAAAATTTGGCAAAGACCTATAGATACTACTAAAGTCTGAGCAAAGTCAATGAAATTGTTTTTAGACATATGACAAAAGCCAGCATCACATTTTCCACAATTAACGTTCCTGTTATTTTTTGCGAGCGTCTCCTTTAAAAGGCTAAGAGCCATCATCTAGGGAAGTCCTTTCCATATGCCCCCAACTATTCTCCCTTTGTGCAGAGCAGGCTGTGAATTCTTGCAAAGAGAAGAACTGGGTTCAAAATTTGCACTTATTCCTCTTCCCAATTAAAAAAAAAAAAAAAAAGAGTGACCCTGTAAATTTATTCAAGTTGTTTAAACATGGTCAGAGTGTAATAACTTAGCCTCTGTGGCAAAGTGAGTGTGATCAGAAGAACTGTTTTAGAGGCATTACAACTTAACCATTTAACTGCACAATATGAGATGTTTTAAAAAAAAGTGTACTTCAATCACACAGCAGAGGTCTGATCAATTTGACATCGACTATAGAAAACTAAACTCACAGTGAAGACAAGCACAATGCACTGAAAAATGATTTCTATTTGGTTCACTCTTATTTCATCTTTTCTCTCTATTGCTTTTGGTATAAACAGATCCTCAAAGCGCTGAACAAAATTAAAACAAAAGCCACTCAAATGTTTATTCTGTTTTCAGTCACTGCTAAACTATTTAATTCTGAAAGCTCTTTTCATTCCATAAAAGTTATGGCTGCATTTTTTTTTTCTCCCTCAAGGTCAGATTTGTCAATTAAAACACACACAAAAAAACAATAAACTGGTTTCAGGATGAAATTGGGATTTTTTTTCCATTCACCGTTATTTCACAAAATAGAGGTTTGACAGTTCTCAGCATTTCAGTAGATGTTGTAAAACAAACTTTATGATATCTAATGTTCAAAACTATATTGTAAATGTACTGACAATGTACAAAGCTGAGAACCAAAGTGATGTCTTAACGCCTTGCCACGAAAAATGACTTGTCCAAAAACAATTCACAGATAGTCTCATTCAGGGTAGTCAATCCACATCCAAGGGGTTATTCTGCTTTGAAATAGAGATATGGATACCCTAAGAATAACCCCATGGAACAAATTAAAATTAAATTTGCCAGCAGTTTCTACCTCAGTGATTTCTGAACTTAATTGTGTAAAAATATCTTGGTGCTAATTTGACGTTAATAAATTAAGACCATTAGAGATAGTCTTTCATTGTTGGCCTTCAACAATTGTCAATGACACTATTTTCTGTTTGCATTTCCTCAAGCGTGTTAATGTATCTTTGTTTAGGCTCGCAAGTCGAACGGTCAATGTAAACACAGTCAATGAAACATCAGCACTGGAAGACAAGTCTACTGAGAGGGCCTAGAGAAAGACTATTGGTCTATGGCCACGTATGCAGTAAGGCGACAGCATTGAACGGCTACTTTAAAATTTTTTTATATGATGAATAAATTAGTCTTTAAAAAATTCTCCAAATTCTTTGTTTTGCATACAAAGTCCATCCAGGATGGAGGTGGTCTGCAAGTTGAACTTAGTGCAATGTGGGTTATAGTCTTTGTTTGCAGTCTTAACTGGGGATTGTACCTTAGCTACCGCAGTTCAAGCGTAAAAATACTTTGTCTGTAATACTATATACTGTTGCCAGTGACCCTCTAAATCCTTGAACCAACTGTGTCTTCTGGTGTCACAGAAGATAATGCCAATTTATTGCAATGTGTGGCTTTTTTAACTGATTAAAATTAAGCCGTAAACACGTGACAATGGAATTAGCACATTTAGAGAGTCTGTTTTCCCACATCCCATTTTGCGCTAGTGCGGCTGGTCCCTGCAACTCTACGCGGGTGCAATTTTAATGACTTTGCTCGGTTTTGATGTTCTTATGAAAAAAGCACTGCTTGGTGTTTGTGGAGAAGGTAGATATGGGGGCTGAAGAGCTGTGATTGGGAACATGGTGACATCGTTTCTGTTTTCCGATAGGATCGGTGTCATTTTCCTCTCAGCGATAAGACACCTCCACTGACAGTGCCCGATTAGGGAAAATTTTATTATAAAATTCACTTTTATCGAATGAGGATAGAGTGATAAACAGTTCAGCCTCAGGGAAGGAATAGGAACAGACTCCCCCCGCCCCTTTTCAAATTCCACCTTTTCCCTCTTCTCTTTCTCTCCCTTAAAAAGACGATTGTGTTTTAGTTATTATTAATGGTACAAAAGAGCTCCCTACAACATGTGATTGCTATGATAAAACTAGCTGAATCAAGAGACACTTAGATGTTGTTATAAAAGAAAATCTATTTTATATAGTTATATATATGCACGCGGGCGCACATGCACACACACACACACACTAAAAGGTAAAACTGCCTTCTAAATCCTCCCATTTCTGAAAGTTACCTGGTATTTGTTACTTAAGAAAAATATCTTAAAAGAAAATCAAACTAAGGTAATATTGGCTTTATTGTCCTAAATATACTCAATTTTACCCACCTTCAGAAATAAACATTTGTCTAGCAGAATTGCAAGGTAAACATAAAGAAACAGAAGATCATGGCCCTCTAATCCTTGAACAAATATTCACGTGCCAAGGAAGAATATGGAAAGAAACCAACAACAACCCACATTTCTTTTTAAATCATAAAACATCATTGCTTTTGAATTTTGGTAGTTTAATGATGATACTTCAAACTTCCAGTGTCCAATAGTTATGTCTGTTTACTCCTGATAAACCAGGACTATTCTGTATGACAAGTACTTAAAGGTCATTTGAGAAGCAGAAAAATAAGCATTTGATATTATTTATTTACAAATTTTTTTTTTTTCCTGAAGAAAAATTCATCAAATCGCTCAGAATACTGCTCTGCCTTTATGAAATAAGAAAGTAGTGTCTCAGGGGCTAAGAATGTCTAGTGACATTGGTAAATTCTGGTACACTATAGAGTGCAATGATAGATGTTTAAATTTGGGGTGTGTGTGAAATGATGATAAAAACAACTCAAAACATATTTACTAATTGATGGAAAATACTTCTGAGGGGCAAATTAGGGACAGTAGTCTTTAGTTTGTGATATTCTTCCAAATATTTCTAGGGTATCCCTAAATTCTCTCTTTAAAGGCTTTTTTTGGAAAATGCTTTGTCAAATGTGGATTGTCAGCATGATCTATTTTGGTGTATAATTCCCTGTATTATTTCAAACAGACTTTTTTTTAGTATTCAGTGATCAGAGAATGATGTTAAAATATCTTACTCCCTTTTGAGCTCAGCTTCTAAATTTACAAACAAACAACAAAAAAGTAATCCTCCAAAATCATTGCTAGGAACTGAAGATGCTTACAGCCTAATGTTGAATAATTTCAGGGTTTATCTTTATAAGCATTAAACGAGAGATGGTTATGTGTTCTGCTCATCACATAATAAAGGGGAAAACTGAGGTTTCCATAATGACAAAGCCACTATTAGCAAATGTCCCTTAGTCCAACCATTTCCTCCTATACTCCTTGTTTCAGGATTTCAGTGAAACAAACATACGTTTGAACTCATGGTAAGTCAACGTGATCATACTGCAACTGAATTTTTGCTATTAATTTCGTAGCCTAAAAGCAATTACCGAAGTGAACTTATGAAAGTATAACTGGTAAATAGTAGAGAAAAACAAAGTTAACAACTAAAGTATGCAGTCAATGAAAAAGGGAATCCAGATTCATTATTGGCTTAAAATCTTTACCACCAAATGCTTATTAACGGGTATATGCCAGCTGCGTGGTGGACTAACTTAAATAGGGTATACTTTTCTTAATTATCACTTTGCTGAGTAAAATGTTTTTTTTTTTTTAATGCACAAAATGGTATTTTGGAGAGAACTACTTGAAAGTATTAAGAATTTCAACGCAATTGAGTGACAGATACAGCCAACTCCTAAGATGCCACAAAGCCACAGTATATCTCCTTAAAAGTGGTCTGGGAAGAGGCTATGATTATTGCAATGCTAAAGGTTACAGGGGAATTTTTGGAAATAAGCACTTTTCTTTGAAATAAAAAAATACAGCTGCCCAATTCTTTCAGTCACTCAAAAAAAAAAAAAAAAAATGTCCCTCAGGAAGCTTACATTCTTCTGGAGCAGATGAGAAAAAGTGAGTTATGGATTATCCTGATTTACTATCAATGCTATGAGGGAAGGGTCTGATAAGATATGAGGACAAAGCTGCTTTCAATGGAGTGGTCAGTAGAGTCTTCTCTGAAAAAGTAACATTAAGCTAGAAACCTAAGCAATGAGAAGGAGCTTATACAGAATAGAGAGACACCGTGTCCGACATGTGAATGTATCAATATATATTTTTAAAAAGGTATTTCTGGAAAGTTGCACGTTAACTATTATAAAAAAAATCAGTGAGCATTCTAAAGACTTTATTGAGGGGTGCCTGGGTGGCTCAGTCAGTTAGATGTCCGACTTCGGCTCAGGTCATGATCTCGCAGTTCGTGGGTTTGGGCCCCGTGTCGGGCTCTGTGCTGACAGCTCAGAGCCTGGAGCCTGCTTCAGATTCTGTGTCTCCCTCTCTCTCTGCCCCTCCCTCACTCACACTCTGTCTCTCTGTCTCTCTCGCTCGCTCTCTCAAAAATAAAGATTAAAAAAATAAAGACTATTGATATTAATATAAACCCTGTAATAAAACGTCTTAAGGCAAAGGATCCTGAATGGAAAATCTATGTATATTAAAACATAGCTATGTCTAATCTTTCCAACAATTAGGAAGGCACTTCAAGACCACATACTCTCTGGAACAGGCTCATCATGGCCAATTACCCCCGTCTGGGTCAGTAGAGAACCAGTGACAATGTAGTTTTTACTATCTCACATGTCTTAAATGCTGGACACATTTTTCTAGGTACCCATGAGCACATTCACACACGTATGCATGGCACACACACTTATGTAACAGTGTGTCCACTCTGGCTAATCAGTATTCTGTGAAATGGAATACCTTTTCCACTTCAGACACTATTACTAGTCCTGTCTTCATCTACTCAAATTTTTGTTTTTCTCATAGGACACCCAGTAGAGGTCTCCAAGTCTGGGGAGCGTGGATGCCTCTCTGTTCTGTGACAAGCAACATCTAGAATGGCTGTGTGGATCTGTGTGTACTGAATTCACATTTTACTGAAATGAGCACCAGTCTTTCCTAAGAGGGCTGCCTGATTGGTTAGCGGAAAACGGATGGAATGAAGGGAAGAATAGTTGATAAAGAGATAATCCACTGTGCCACCGTGGCCATGCAGGATTGCGGCACCGGCGGGGGTGGGGGGGGTGCATGCAGGGTGAGGGGGAGAAGAGGAAGGGCTCCTTTCTGTTGTTGCATTTGAAGTGGGAAGGAGGCCTGCAGTGAGCAAACTTCAGATGTGAAGAACAAAAGGCCAGGTTTTCCCCCTACACCATCGCTCTACCTTTTTCTCAACACTGACTAGATGATGAGGTCTCAAGCTGAAGCCCTACAGAATTCCATTTTGACAGCCTATATTCATTAGTCAAGTTTATCTTCCAGATATATAAGGCAAGGCAGTCATTATTCTGTATAAAACAATTAAGTGAAGCAACGCTGCCCATCCATAGTTGGGGAGCATTTTGAAGTATCTCCGCTCTTTACAAACGAATCGGGGTACATTGGTATATCCAATAGATGTTACCTGCTCATGCAAAATCTTAAATCATTAAAAAAACTAAATAAAACTTGTGGTCGATAAACATTAATATCACGTCGGTCAATTTAACATTTTTTTCCTGCTCCTCTAAAGGAATAATTTGGAGAGGAAGGTAGTTCCTAAGCTGATGGTGGATCTGAGGATGCCAGTTACGGGAGCACTTAAGCGCCCATTGGCACAGCAAGATTCAAAGCCCTGGTAGGCTTCAAAGAAACACTTTTTTTTTCTTCTTCTAGAACTCTTTGCTTTCTAGTAAAGCTGCAACCACAATGTTCTCTCTCTTAATGCCACCATAAAAAATCAAAACACTTTAAAACAAATTGATGTACTCTTTAATACAGTCATCACATCATCACAGGACCCTTGCACCCTGCATGGCGACAACCGTGGGGATGCATACCACACATCTCTCTCTTTGTTGCCTGCTTCAATGCTTAAAGAAAAATGGAGAGAGAGTGTGTGTCTCTCAATTGAGATATGGGCACCTTTGATTGACAAGACCTAATCAGCTTATCTCCACACTAATAAAGTTGGGGCCTGTGGAGCTGGTCTATGCCCAGCACCGAGTGAACTTTTCCGAGCCAAAGCCTCACGGGCCAGGTCTCAGGCTCTGCTTCTCGAAACTGGTACAGATCAGTTCTTAATGGGCTATTTTCATCTTGATAAACCTCCACAGTCTTCATTCATGATGGCATTAGACTCCATTTAGCTGGATGAATTGCCTAAAGTAATGGTTACATGATAAGCCTATGATAAGTATTTATATACACTGAATCAATAAACTATCTCTTCCAAGCTGCCAATGGGAAGGAAAAAGTAACTTCTGAATTATTATTAATTTTTTTAGGTTACTATTTATTGAAGGGAGTGGCCTTTTTTTTTAAATTAAAAGGTGACAGGATCCTATGCACATCAGGATCCCTTTAATAATTTCTGCTGTATAATATTATTAGATGTTCAATTCCTTGGCATGAAGCCAAAATGGTGACCCAGCCATAATCTGTCTCCACCACTCTGGTATCCTGTATCCTGTGACACCAACTTGCTCATATCAGACACCCACTCAACATGTCTTGACTAACGGGTGGAAAAGAAGAGCATAAGGCCAGAAACACACATGAACTGTGGTTCCAGAGGGGGGGGCGGTGGTGAACACACATGGTCATGTACACACACATATTGTCTTCTCCAAGGTTCCTTGGCCAAGTCTCTTTCAAACCAAGGACCTTCCACATAATTTAAGAACAATATCTTTGTGCTTACCTGTTTGTAATTGCTATGTGAAGGCCAGACCCAAGAGCTGAGGTACAAATCAAGTTATTAAAGGACCAGATCCTTTTTCAATTACACAATAAAGATCTGGAGCAGAAGTTCCTCTTTACATGTGCCAAGCTGAGAGTGTAATACACCATGTGTATTTTCATCTTAAAGTTTATATGCAGTTATCTAAAGAGAGAAAGGCTCACTGGATAAAGCCAGCTTTATAGAAAGAACTCCAGTAATGGAGACTTTTTGAAATGATAACAATTTCTCAAGTATGAAAAAATATATACATATGTATATATACATACACACATATATATGTATGTATATATACACACATATATCAATTTGTCCCTCTCACCATGTATAAATGGTCCTGAAAACCATTCCGGAATGCTGCTTTCAAACTGCAATCTACCTTAAGTATTATACTCACCTGTATAAAATGAGACCATTTTAAACATATCCCCAAATGAAGTTTTCTACAGTTATAGAAAATCTTGAGCAATGTTTTTCACTCAGATTGTGGTCTTCATGCTGTAATTGCTTTATACAAAATCCACTCCAGTCTTATCACTCAATATTATCTTTACTGCTGAACATCGGAAGATAATTTTGCAATAAAATTTAATTTACAGAGCTTATTTTCCACTAATCTCCTAGCAGAGGAAGACTGAAACACACCAAAGTACACACTCCAAGCTATGACCCTGATAGCTTTTTTTTATTTCTGGAATAGTAGGACCCAAAACATATCAATTTTATCATATTGAAACGCTGGCATATTTTAATTGTCATAACTTACATCTTAGAAAAGGAAATACAACAGGCTATTAGGAACACATATGAAAATAAGCCTCTTCAAGTGATAAAGTTCCCCTGGGGAAAGCTCTTTTTCCATAATAAAGGAAATACTTAATATAAAAATATGGGGCTGGTAAAGGTATTTTATTTCAAACTATTAATATGCCAGCGATGGTCAACGGTATTTGAGATTTTTAAATAAAAAATTAAACCAGCTAGCAATAAATAGGGACCAGGAATCAAGATTTAGTTTTCTGTGTAAAATGACAAAGGCAGGTTTGTCGCCTCTAAGGCTCATTCCAGCTCTAAAATTTAAAAATTTAAAGGTACAGATGCCATGCAAACTTTAGAAGAGTAAATTAATAGTTGAAAGTCGACTTCTACCGGCCATTTGGCCTCTATTTATCATTAATGTCCTAGAAAGCCTTCATCTTTTGAATAAAGCTTTTTTTTTTTTTTTTTTTAAAAAAAATACAGTATTGAGAACTCCATGACAATGAACCAATATCACAAAAGAGAGTAAGATAGAAGCCAATCCTGTTGCTGAAAAATGAAATAGCTTCCTTTTTTTTCTGGTGCAAAATACTGAAAGGATCCTCTTTAAAACTAAAATTCTTCACAAAAATGGTTACATAGGTTTTTAAAAAAAGATTAATGATCATTAATGAGTTGAGAGATTAGTGCTTTAAGCCTGGACTACCCCTTCCTAAACCAGATTTAAATCTCTCTGCCTCGTTTTAAAGCTGTATCATAACAAGGCCAAAGTGATACTGAATCATTTATGAGGTTTTTAGAGTTGAAATATCAGAGTCATATATGTGCAGAAGTATTGTTCTGACATTTGAATTTCAGCAATAGGCAATTCTGAGACATTTCAAGTTATGCAAAACTTGACATTTCCATGTTAATATACAAAACAATGATGATGTGAAAAGTCACTTCTCTACCAATACTTAAAACTTAAACACTTAATAAAACTTAGAAGCACGGGCCTCTAAAATTCAAACCCACACATGAAGTACTTACCTAAAAGCTTTTAATGTTTATGCACATAAAAAGTACCTGCTGAACATTCATCTGCACTGATCTTTTTTATTTACACATGGAAAAGGGAAAAACATCATTAATTGCTTTTCAGACCACTTACTTCCAATTTACCTTTTTTTCATTTCTCCTATATACACGTCAGAATATTCCTGTCATGAGCTATATATCATTTAAATTGTTTCTCGAGTGTTAAAAACTACATTAAATAAAATACAATTAAAAGTGTATTTCACTTTCCTGAACAGCATGAATCTCAGCCAGCTAGTTTTATAAGAAACTGAAATGAACTACTCACAAATGACCACCATACCCAATGATTATCTTCTTAAACAACAAAATTAAAATGTTTTGACAAGATGATCTCTTGGTAGAAATGCTAAAGACATTTTTTTTTTTAAAGGTTGAAATAAGTAGGGTAATAATGAAGAACAAAATGTATAACATTTTCAAGCTGCAAATTAACAAGCAGATATTGACTTTTCTTTGAGGTCAATAACAACTCTTATTGATCCAAAAAGTTAATACCTACTAAGGTCAATATAAGATCTCAAGGGTCAAACAAATCTGGATTCGAACTCCCACTTCCTTTCACATACAAATACTGCTGAAATGGGTACAACTGTGTTCAGAGATACAAGGAAATCATCACTATGATGCCAGAATAAACCAAAGAAGTAGGCCAAAAAAGTTAAGAACATAGTTTTAAAAGTCAGTTACTATAGAATTTTCAGAGACATTGACCTTTAGATGTAAATTCTAGTATTACACAATTTGGGCAGTTACCTATGGAGAAACAAAAAAAAATAGAAAATTAGGTTTTTACAAGCATCTTGCCTCTTCATGGTATTCACAAATAGAATCTCTCTTTCTCTCTCTCTTGCTGTTATGTTTCGAGAGATTATGATGAAATAATTTTTCAAGAATAGATTTTAGGCACTTTTATACACAGATAAAATTCTTTTTTAATTTTAAAATTAAACAGTAATATTTTGGGAAATTCAGAAATGGGAAACTTATCTATAATGTTAATATTCTTACAAAGTTATTTCTATTGTCCTCATATAGTCTGTTTTACTCTTCTAAACTGAAGGAGAAAAAAAAATATTGACCACCATTCTTCTAATAAGTAAAATAGTCTACTCCTTCTTACACATCATAAAGAGGGCCCATGAGGCTGAACCACATGAACACTGGGACCATGCGCCCATACAATGTATCTAGTATTTCCTGGTGTTGTAAGGTGAAGTAATTTATTAGTCTCATCTTTTTGATAGCCAAATAAAAGTTCACATCGTTCTTTTCGGAATGACTTAGAGGCACCAAGGGAGGAAGAGCGAAGAAAGAAAGAGGAAGTATCCATTACTAGGGCATTTCCAGTGCCAAAACCTGAGCAAGATGCTTTCGACAGACATGGGTCCTGTCAGTTACTGGGGAGGCCCAATTATTGACAGTGGTGACATAAAAGTTAGGAAGGAGAAGCCAGGTCTGCAGCAGTGACAAGATCACACTGTGGATATTTAGCAAATATGGAGACTGCTCTGACCGCAAGGTACTTTAAAAAAAAAAAAAAAAAAAAAAAAAAAAAAAGCTTATTTTAGAACAGTTTTAGATTTGTGGAAAAATTAGGTTAGTACGGAGAATTCCCATATATTTAATACCCACTTTTTCCTATTATCAATACCTTACATTACCGTAGTACCTTTGTCACCGTTAGTGAGCTAATATTGCCGAGTATTGTCAGCTAATGTCCCTACTTTATTCATATTTCCTTAGTTTACGTCCAATGTCTTCAGACATTTGTCTGATGTTTCAGGATACCAGGATCCATCCAGGATACCATATTACATTTAGTCACCATTGCCTTCGGTTCCTCTCAGCTGTGACGTTTTGCAGTGTTCTTGAAGCACATACTTTAGAAATGGTATAAATAAATTTGCTGACTTGTATCTATTGTCAACACTCTAGATGAAAACACATGTAGCGGAATTATCTTTTGTTACAGATCTAAGGAATATAAATTTGAGAAGTGAATAGCGATAAATGCCTGCTAGAAAAGAAAGCAAATGATATTGACTCTTTCCTGGGTCTATTCACAGAACATAGATAAGAGAAAGTTTCATTTGTCAGAAATCCTAGATTACATCCACTGACCTGACCCATAAGCCCTCTACTCCTTCACCTCACCCCATTGTTTTCTACCGGCCAGGGCTTTTTAACTGATTGATTATGAGGCAGTAAAGCGGGCAAGGAATAAATGATACGGCAGGAGGGGAAGCTGTCCACGTGCGTTCGTACGAAGTTGTGACTGGAAGGTGGTTGTCCATTTGGAACCAGGGGTCCTATTCCCCTCACATCCGGGTGACACCATCCAACCAGTCCTTGCCAGCAAAACGCACGCAGAAACGACGTGCGTCGCTTGCTGCCGACGGAGGTGGGAAAGTGGGTGGGCCTCCTCCACGCTGGCTTTGCCCGGTCGCTGGCAAAACGTAGAGGACTCCGAAGCCTCCGTGCAGGGCAGGGCCACGAAGCGGGAGAACCCTCGATTTCTGAATCGCCACCTGAAAGGCTATCTGCCCACTAGGAACACTTGCGCTGGACTGTTCCAAGCAGTGAGCAACACGCTTGACTGCAGCCGGCCGCTCGGGAACCTGGGGTTTACTTGTCACAGCAGCTGGTGCTACCCTGCAAAGCAGCACAAATGGCAACTACCATTTCTGAGCACCTATGGTGGACTTAACAGGCAATGGGTGTTTTGTACAGTTTGCCTCATTTAAGTCTCACAGCAACCTCCACGTAGAAGACCTGCAGAAGTTTTGTGTGTTAGGAAACGGAGGCTAGACAAGTCTAAGGAACTTGCCCAAGGTAACCAAGTTATTATGCGGTAACCAAGACTTGAACTTGTCTAGTTACAAAGCTCCACGAACATTCCAGTTTGCTTCACTGCAGGTGAAAGACAGGTGATCTGACTTGGCTCTTGGATTAAAAAGTAATTCTTATGCATTTTATATGCATAGATTTTTTTTTTTTTTAGCCGCAAAGGAGAGCAAACATTATACATGTGGTCACCCTACTTTTTGTGTGTTAGATACGAAGTCCTATTTTATAAAGGGTGGGTGTGAGACGATTAGTTTGCTTGAATTTGTTAGCATTTTCCATATAACCACGATGCTGTTATACAAAAATGCCGAAGAGAAAGATACACTTTGCCTTTGTAACCTGCTGATACTCTTACGGTGTTTAATTTGAGCAGAGTCCAGGAACTCAGGGAAGGCACGAAAGAGCTGTTCCTCCGTGCGGTATACAGTTAACAAAGGAGAGAACAGAAAGACTGACTTGTTCTCACAACAGTATGAATTTAAAGAACTATATGGGGTGTGTATTCTACAGGAAGCCCGAGTAGGAAGAAAAATGAAACACTATACCTTGCACACAGCAATAAAAATGAGGGGACTCATTGTAGTAAGAAAATTCACAGCTGGCAGGCGATATCAGTGAGGCAATAGATACTTGGTCCATCTTCAAGCTTACCTTTTAGGGTCATAGTGTTTTAAAAAAAGGTCTCCTTTTTATATTAACAAAGTCACTCCAGTCAATCTCTTTAACTCATCCCACATGAAAAATCTGGATGACTTTGTAAAAGTTCTGTGCTTACACCAGGGAGAAAAACTGGTGCATCCTTTAAAGTTGTGCAGCTTTCTTATTATGAGAGTTTTGTTTGTTTGTTTAGAGAATAGGTCCGGGTCTGAATCATCCACAAGTCTGTCCGGAGCATTGAACAGTATAGATAATTATAGACAATTTATAGATATGTTAATGAGGAAGAGGGACACAAAAAACATTGATTCCTTCATGAAACCAAATGAAACTTAATATCCACTCTGGTTGGTAAAAATAGATAGCATTTGGGGAAGTATTCAGGGGAACAGTCAACTCAGCCTGAACCAAAATTTCCATTCTGGATAAATTAATTTATCAATTGATTCAATGAGATAACAGATGTAAAAAGAGTCTGAAAATTTCAAAGTCAATTATACAGTGTTACTCTTAATATGAGCATTATTTTCAGCACATAATAACAAAGTATTTAAAAATTACAAAATTGGGTTAAAAATGACCCAAGTTTATAATTTAGAGCATTAAAAACCTCCATATTATATTAAAAAAAATAATTACACATCTGAATATTAAAATGGATGGGGTAACTGGGAAGGTTACTCTGAAATAATAAAAAGTTTGAGGGAAAATGTTGTCAAAACAAATGTTACCACTTTCAAGTATACTTAATAACTAAGGTGAACGTTAGATACGCCATAGGACACACTCTAGAAATTCTCACAAGCCATGTATTTGCCCAAAGCCTGATTTTGCTCATGCTTTACCCACTTCTCCTTCCTCCTGTATTTATTCCATAAGGTCCATCTCTCCCAAGTCTTTCCCTGACACAATGAAATGGAGTTAATTACTTCCTGCATCTTGCTTTGAAAACACGAATTATGCTTATTATGGGGATTTAGAGCTATGTATTTCCCTGGTAGATATTTTGCCAAGATACTCCAGCTTATTACAGAAACTTACTATTCTAAGTGCTTAGGACAGTGCCGCGGTCTGTTCCTTTCTAAATTATATAAAATCTGTTTTCCCTTTCAGGCGGGTTGAATATCTACCCTACCCTATTCCCAAATACAAATTTTGCTAATAATATTAATTGAAGTCAGTATTTTCTTGCTATTTCAGAGATCAGCTTAGCTCAGTCCAGGGCTAATGAACCCTGACTCTAACTTCTTAGGGCCCAATAATTGTTTTCTGAATAAATGTTAGGGCTCTGCTGTGCTCTTTTCGAGTGCCACATATTGCAAAGAGCATTGAAAGTGGAAATAAACAAAAAGAAGGGCCCCTGGGTGGCCCAGTCAGTTAAGCGTTTGTCTGGCTTTTGGTTTTGGCTCAGGTCACGATCTCACAGATCGTGAGTTCGAGCCCCACGTCGGGCTCTGCGCTGACAGTGTGGAGCCTGCTTGGGATTCTCTCTCTCCCTCTCTCTCTGCCCCTCCCAGGCTCATGCTTACACACATGCTCTTTCTCTCTCTCAAAACAAATACATAAACTTAAAACAAAAAGAAATTGGAAATGCAGAAAACTAGCTCCATTTTAAAGGCGTATTTTATGTGGACATAAATATCCACCTTTTAATGTGGATCAGGACCTTAGGCAATCAATTGTGATGAGACTACCAACGTGGAGAATAATGGCAGGATTCTCAACAACCCGCTTATTTTTCCTGCAAAAGGGACAGTCTTCAAAAAACTTCCTCATCTGGCTTTAGGGTGGTTTCGTCTCTCTAAATAAATAGATATTTATTTAACTATGACTTAGAGTTTATACCTCAAGATGCAAAAGGGCAGCACAGTGCCATACATGAATGGTGACCCACCATGACAGTCTCTTTGATAATGACTTTAGCTGGAAAAATATATTCTTCAATAAGAAAATTATTTTTTAATGTTGACTTTGTTCTCTTTCGGCGATGCTGGAAAACATTGTAGCCCAACAGGAAATACAGGCAAAAGCTTCAAATGTAGAGCACACACACAAAAAAAACATTTTTAAAGCTCATGTCCATCAAGTTTTCCACTTGATATAAGTCGTACACAAAGTCTTAGTCCAATGTGAACCCATGCTGTGAAAATTCTGTAGCACCCACCTCAGAAAATTCTGTTAAATACATAAACACTGCTGAAAAGAAAACTTCTGGGCACTAGAAGTCAGACTCAAAGGGAAAATAAACCTGATTAAAAAAAATCCCAAGGAAAGTTATATAAGTACAGTGCAACAAGGTCATAAGCTTAACGGTCCTCACTGTAATATTTGAAAGTAAATTGGCATTTTAGCGATCTGCTTTGGCCGTCATTCTTTTTCTCAACTCAACAGAGATGCAACAGAATAAGAATGGCTTCACGTGTCATCTTACAAGCCAAATGGAAAAGTTATAGGCATTACGGGGTAAGACACCTTTAAAAATGAGTATAATACTTTTTAATGGATTAAAAATGAACACTATGAATTCACTTGGACCACCTAAGGAGAAGGTTCTCCAAATAGGGTATAAATGACATCCTTTTCTTAACCACTATGGAGCTCACCAATATTTCAGAGAACCTCACAAAGCAAATTTAAGTGTAACTCGAAAATATTCTTCAAGAGCTTCACCCAAATGACAACCTCCCCTGTTCTTTTCAGAGCAGAACCACAGCTTTTTGAGATGTTGGACTTTAACGGGGTTGTAATTATAAAGTAAGTGACAATGGCACATTAAAAGTGATTATTTTACCACTGGGTAGACTGCTTAAAAACTTGCAGGACGTGGTCAAGTAATTCCTATCAGCATTAAAAAAAAAAAAAAATGCGTGTTCAAGCAAAGGGATCTTGAAGATTCTGAGGGCGTAACCACATACTCCAACAACCAAAACAATGAATTTCTTTTTCTTTTTTAAAATTTTTTTTTAACGTTTATTTTTGAGACAGAGAGAGACAGAGCATGAACGGGGGAGGGGCAGAGAGAGAGGGAGACACAGAATCGGAAGCAGGCTCCAGGCTCTGAGCCATCAGCCCAGAGCCCGACGCGGGGCTCGAACTCACGGACCGCGAGATCGTGACCTGAGCTGAAGTCAGACACCCAACCAACTGAGCCACCCAGGCGCCCCAAAACAATGAATTTCTAGCGATAATTTTTTTCTGTCAAAAAGTAAAATATTTCTATAGAAAAATATTTTCCCTAAAATATTTTTGGGGATAAAGTAGATGGTTAATATCAATCCAAATTTATAATCCCATTTTAATTATAGAACAATATACAGTGTTAATTTCATACTGTTGCAATAGTATGGACATGGGAGTGCCTTTCTGAATTCCAATCTGTGCCTACACAAAACTACTTAAATTAAAAAATCTGAATCGGTCTTTATAGGTATAACATCATCTATTCAGATAACCCAGGACTGGGATATCTTGTCTTTCTAGTTCTGCATCCCTGAAGCATCTGATACTCTCAGCAGAGCTCAATGAAATCCTGTTAAAAACATGAAATACAATGTGCACCTTCTTTTATATAATGTATATCATTCCCACTAAAATTACAGAATCAGAAATTTATTCTTCTACCAACTGATAACAGCTCCAAGAGCAAGAAACTTACAGTTAATACTTTTTGGATCTACTTTCCAAGAAGTCTTATAAATGACTTACCAGTAAATGGAGACAGAGACAGAAAAAGAAAAACTTTCTTATCTTTTGTGCAGGAGATATTAGCTCAGTTTCAAGCTAGCTTACAACTTCAAAAATAGTTTTATGTATTACTTTGTATTATTGTGCATTGTTTTATCCATCAATCTTTTCTGTAGATGATAAATTAATATATTTGATGATCTGTGTTTTTGAATATAATTACTACACTGTACCCAGCAATGAACACTCAAAAGATTTCTTGAAGAGAATAAGGGAGGAAAAGAGGAAGGAGAAAAGAGAAGAAAGAGGTTAATAATAACAATGAGGAACAGGTAGAAGATTAAGCAAATGTCAGGAGACATGAAAAAGAAAACCCTGAAATGATAAAGAAAAGGGCTACCTTCAGTTTTATAAAAAAACTTTGTTTCAATAGATACTTCCAAGACTGATTAAAATTTCAAAATGAGGGGGTGCCTGGGTGGCTCAGTCGGTTAAGCATCCGACTGGCTCAGGTCATGATCTCATGGTTCATGAGTTCTAGCCCCACGTAGGGCCCCATGCTGACAGCTCAAAGCCTGGAGCCTGCTTTGGATTCTGTCTTCCTCTCTCTCTTCCCCTCCCCCACTCACACTCTGTCTCTGTCTCTCTCTCAAATAAACATTAAAAATTTTTTAAAAGTTCAAAATGAATTCTACAGTGAGTTGATTAAAATAATAGTAATAATAATAAGGTAAATTGAAAGACAGTATTAAGAACCAAAAGACAGAATGTCATAAAACTGCAGTATTGTGGACTTATACTTCATAATCCTCCTATAACTCCTTGAAACTCTCTGGAAAACTCCATCAGTAGTTCAGTCAAGACTCTGAGACAATCAAAGATGCAGAGGAAGGGACTGCATATCTCAAATGCATTTGTTCTGATTCTTTTAAAAGTTCTGAACACGAAACACATTTGGTTTGATTTTTAAAAGCTAAGCTGATACTTGATTGATTGCTTTTCCTGTATGAACTCAAAAAAAGATGTAGGCAAAGTAGACAAAAGTGGTGTACATAGCTTATCTTATTCTCATGAAAATGCTATAATTCTAAGAATTATTTGTTTCCCAGAAGAAAAAAAAAAAGTGCTCCATATGTTTCTCTGCCTTACTCTATTAGGACAAATATATTCAGATTTTGATGAGGTAAAATCATGGAAAGCAAAAATAACCTGAAAATATCATGTAAAACAGGTCTGTGGAAGTATAGTCCTAAAATGGGGACTATCTGCAGCTTAAAATTTGGTAAGTATTACATAGTTTTGAAATAAAATCTATTTTTTTTTGGGGGGGGGACAGAGAGAGAGGGAGACACAGAGTCGGAAACAGGCTCCAGGCTCCGAGCCATCAGCCCAGAGCCTGACGCGGGGCTCGAACTCACGGACCGCGAGATCGTGACCTGGCTGAAGTCGGACGCTCAACTGACTGCGCCACCCAGGCGCCCCTAAAATCTATTTTTTTAATTAAAAAAATATTTGCAAGGGGTATAAACTTTGGAAAAAGGGCACAAACCGTCAGCTACAAAGTGGATATGGCTTGAAGATCTACCAACGGTGACCACAATTGATAGTACTGTATTATATAACTGGAACTTGCTTTTTTATATATATATAGAGAGAGAGGAGGTAAGGAGGGAGACAAATATGTGAGAATGTGTTAATTAACTAGATGGTGAGAATCCTTTCACAAGAGAGAGAGAAAGAGAGCAAGTGAGAGAAAGAAAGAGACAACAAGAATCCTCATAGAAAAGAACTAGGACTCCAAGTAAACCCTCGAACAGAAATGGAAGAATCTCCTGTGTCACTTCTACAACAAATATGGCCTGGATAGAAAATATATATTTTATGAAAAGAACTTATAAATACATGAACATTGGTAGTATGCTTACGCAGAAAATCTATCTTTGCATTTCCCTGATAAAACAAGACACACAGGAAATTGTGATGAATATACCATTCGTTTAAAAACGATGTAAGTAGTGTTAGGGGTGCCCGGGTGGCTCAGTCGGTTGAGCGTCCGACTTTGGCTCAGGTCATGATCCCGTGGTCCGTGAGTCCGAGCCCCGCGTTGGGCTCTGTGCTGACGGCTCGGAGCCTGGAGCCCGTTTCGGATTCTGTGTCTCCCTCTCTCTCTGACCCTCCCCCGTTCGTGCTCTGTCTCTCTCTGTCTCAAAAAAATAAACACTAAAACCAATCATTTAAAATAAAAAAATAATAAAGTAAAAATAATGTAAGTAGTGTTAAATATAGGGAAAAATGTATTTTGAGAAAAATAAAGTGTCATAATGAGTCTCTTTTGGGTTAGCGGATAGGTTACTAGCTGTTCTAGTTGCCAAGGAATGCCTATTCGTATTTTCCTAAACAAAGTAAGATAAAGAATTATTACAGCTCCTCAGTAAGACCCTCATATACAATGCCACCAATATTAACAGACACTACCATATGTATTACTCCATAGGAAGTGTAGGTGTTAACTAGACATAGCTACCTGCCTAAATTTTTCCACGCAGGTTTAGATATACATTATCTACGCATGTATGTGAGATTCAACGACATGGCTATTATCCAGTTCAAACAGGCACAGACTAAATGCTAACTCTGGTAAGTGGACATCTAACTTAATTCTGAGGTGCACAAGTGGCTTGGCTGATCTTGTTAAAATGTAGATTCTGATTCAGTAGACCTGAAATGGGACCCAAGATCCTGCGTTTCTAACAAGCTCCCAGGGGCTGTTGCTGGTTCTGAGCCCTACTTTGGGTAGTAAAGAACTAATACATTTCCTCTTGAGACTATACAAGATTAAGCTAAGAGATAATGTATGTTTATATTCAGAACCTACCTAAAGTGAAGATTTCTAGAGGAAAAAGAACCCATACTTTTGTGAGATAATTTTAAAAATCTTTCTACATACATTATTTCATTTATGCCTTGTGTAAGCTCTAGGAAATAGGTATCATTATCATCTTTTTTCAAATAACATATCATCAGAAACTTGGTTTCAAGTTCAGATTTATAACTGCAGTGTCCACCACCAATAGCACAATGGACTAGCCATTGGACCTGAAGCCCACCCAGGTCCAAGAACTAGTAAGTCTCCATTTGAGGGGATGTGGTATCCTTAAGAAGGAATCTTTGGGATCTTATGCCAATTGTTAAGGAAGTTAATGACAAATTTCAAGCTACTTGCCCCTGAATGGCTTTTAAAATGACTTATAATTTCTCCCATATCTTTACCATCAAATCCTTCTATTCATTTCAATTAGTAAAAGAACCATATCTGGGATTACTGTAAACATTCCTAACATGTCTCCTTGTTTCCATTCCTTTGCCACTCGACCCCTACAATCCCTGTTTTCTACAATTCAGATCAGGCCACTTGTCTGCTGAAAGCTCTCCAATGACATCACACTCTAAGAGTCAAATTCAGGTTCCTTCCCATGCCCTGGCGCCCCACAGATTCTGCACCCCATCTGGCTCTGACCTAATCACGTACCATGACTGCTTGCCTACTTTGAGGCAGCCGTCTTGGTCTTCTGTTGCCTGGACATCCCAAACATCTTCTCATTTTAGAGTCTTTGTGTTTGCTTTGCCCTCTTGGGATCCTCTGCCCCAAGTCTGCTTATGGATGGCACCTTTGTACTGTTCAAGACTCGGCTTACAATGCATCTCTCTGGGAAGTCTTTCCTGACTAGACAGCCTAAGATAGCCTTCATCAGTTACTCTTCAGTACCTTGCTTCATTTTGCCACTATCTGAAATGTACTAGTCCATTCATTTATCAGTTCAACAAAATGCCTGAATCATTCTGCCCCCAAACCCTGTCTCCATACATTAGTTGCCTGGGAACAGGGATCTTGGCTATCTCGATGCTCCTGTGTCCTCAGCACATGACACACAGTATTCAATAGTTTTAGAATACGTTATGTGAAAGGGAACTTAATAGATGTGAGAACATGACATATTTGGACTACAACAGATCACTTTGGAAAATCTAGGTATGTGGGACCCATTCATATCTAAGTGCGGTCTATTGGTTAAGAGCATGGAATCAGACAGTCTGACTGTACTATTTCCTAGCTTGATTATAAGTGTGGGCAAATAACTTAACCTCTCTGTACCTGTTTTTCTATCTGTAAAATGAGAAAAGAGTAATGACTGCACAGGGTTGTGGTGAGGATTAAAGAGATAACAAAAGCAGAAGACTGAGAAAGAAAACATTGCATTATTTCTACGTATATCCAATCACTAGTCCATGGTGGGGAACCTGCAGGCACCTGAAGGGAGGATGGAGTACCTTTTCTTCACAGCAGAAGACTGGCAAAAGTAGAGCACCTTGTAAGGAGATCAATGACCAAATGGAACACCAGAGCTGGGTGACTTGCTGTGGCTCCCGGCTGAAGGAGTGCTGACTCATAATACTTAGATACTCAGGGATGGCAAGAGCAAGGTTAATAACTGGTACAGCCTACTCTTCAAAGATGTGAGGCTACTAACTGTAGGAAGACACTCTCATGGTTCCGGAGACGTACTGGCAGGTGCACTTGGGCCCATTTAAGGTACAGGGTGGGATAGTCATGACTATCTCCAACTATCTGCTTACCTATTGAAAGGAAAGAGTGAGCCTTGCATTTCTGCCCTTGTGTAATTTCTCTTTCAACCTATTTTGTTTATTAACCATACAGTGTCCATTAGTTTTGTGCCTTTTGTAATTCTGGGATAATTTACTGCAAAGGAAAGAAAAATCATATTTTCAGATTAAAGGGCAGATGACTCAGAGTTTTAAGTCCCTGACCTCAAACAAAATGGTTATCTCCACAGCTAAGAGGCATACTTGATTATTAGCAGGAAATGAAAAAAGGAAGAGTCCCTTTTTATTCACAGATTTTAGGACAAGAACTTATAAGAAATGTCAAACCAAGTCAAGCCAATGGCTCATACAACCACCATGGTGTTTCATCTTTGATGGTCACTCTTAAGGTAGTTTGTTAATGAGTCTGATAACTGTCCCTCTTGATATTAGTCTTAGACTAACATGTCCTACCATCAGCTCTTTAGTTTAATATCATTTACTCTCCCATCTGCCTCTTTTCTAAATAGAGCTGTTCGATTAACTTGTAATCTCATAAATTTTCTCAAAAAGGAAGGGATCCATGAAAGAAACTTGATTGGTATTAAACTCAATATATATCAAGGTATAAACGGCACTTAGAAATAATCATGTACTTTTTCTCAGACCAAATGCATTCTGGACATGTGTTCCTCTGCTGAGTAGCTGTTCTTAAAGTCACAATAACTGCCAATTTGACAAAATAAATGATTCAAGAACTGTAAGAGATGAGTTTCATTATTTGCTAGGAGGATACTAGTGGTCAAACTAATATGCTTTCCATTCTATTTACATATAATTGATCATATATAATAATCGAACTTTCTCTTATGATATTTGCCAATAATAGTCATCAAGTTAATGAATAGAAAAGTTTACAGATTTTTGTTGAAATCTCTTGCCAATAATTTTGAAAGATGACCATTTTTGCTGACAGTAACATATAAAAATGATGACTTTTACAGAGCCCTCGTTACTTTCTAAGAACCTGAATATATATGATCTCATTTTACTTTATAACAACCTTCTGGGATTCATAGAATCTGGTGTCAGGTTTCCATTTTACAAATACAAAAACATGCACAGAGAAGTTAAGTGATTTCTCAAAGTCACAGAGCTGGTTAATTACCAGCCCAAATGATGGAGTTGTTCCCTCTTTCTCCAATTCAGCCAATCAGACAATAGTTCCTAGATTTTGTGGAAAAGTAAAATTTCTAAAAACATTTCAGAGGACCCCAATAGCATTGTCAATTTTGTTATTTTTCTGGGTAGAGAGAAAATAAATATATAACTTCCACCTACTATTTATATCACATCATAAAACTAGCCTGTCTTTTATCACCCCAAAATAGAAAAAACATCATCTGAGAAAAAGTGTAGTCCTTTAAATTAATAAAATCTGCCTTATGAGAAAATCACTACTTTGTAATTTTTTACTCATTTTGCTGTGGCCTGGTGAAAACTCCTTTTGTGGCCAAAGAACTATTAGACCAATACTTGGAAATCATTCCCCTCTTCTCTGCTCTTTCAAGTCATACTAGCTTTTCTACTGCTTTTCCTCCTTGCATTTCATAGTCTTTAAGAAAAAGAAACCAATACATGCTAAAAGTTTTTCCTTTTGAAAGACGTTGTTCTACCAATACTATAACAAAATGATCAGCATCATAAATTTACATCACAAGCAAAACACAAAACTGCTGGCTGACTAGGCCTGACCAGGCTGAGGGCTACATGGGAACCAGTAAATGCAGAAAGAACATGGCGCCCATCACAATGACTTTTTCCTCACGTTACTTTAGGAAGATGCAAGGACAGGACAAAGGCTTTGTGCCTGCCTTTGTGCCTGCTTTCTCATTTCTCACTCCACTTTCAAACTCAAGAAAATGAACTATCGCGATGACTCTTATCTAGGCAAAGGCTGTACCATATCTGTCATTACGCACAAAGCCCACCCTGGTCTTCCTCCCAGACTTGGTTTTATAGTCTGCAAGAACTTCCCAAGCGTTATATGACAAACAGATACCTAATTTTACAAAACTTTATAATCTACCATTGTATTCTACCAAAAAGTCCAAGGGGATGGAGGTAGGTTTTGGGGATACTCTTAAAGTGACCTTCTTCCATGTTGACTACATTGATAAGCTGATGTGAATGTTGTATTTTAGCACACATCAAAAGGAATCACCATCAAATTCCATTCAATCTTATCATCTCGATCAATGTATGATCCTCTAGTATCTGTGATCTTCTTTGATAACTTCCTTAAGCTTTGGGATGGAAATACATGAATGGTATAGTGAAAGAGAAAAGGTAGCCCAATCAGACAAATCAAGCCCTGTGATCAAGTGTCAAAGCAAGAATATGCCCAACCCAACCCAGTCCCATGTGGAAAGAGACTCACCAATGGGATGTTTTGTCAAAGAAAGTCCTTAGATGTTCAGAATGCACAGGGATACCTTCCCCAAAGATGTCAAAGTAACAATTTTTAAAAATTCCTTAAATGTATACAAATTTTAACCACAATAAAATTTTTTTCTGCGAATAAAGTGCCTGTATATCATCAAATGACTACAAATTAATATAACATTTATATTTGTATAGTTTTATGAGTTTTATGTTATATAAAACATTTTCACATATGGGATCATATCTTAGGATTTTTTTGTTTTGTTTTGCTTTAGAGAGAGAGTGTGCAAGTGGTGGGGAGGGCAGAAAGGGGGGTGGTAGAGGGAGAGGGAGAGAATCTTAAGCAGGCTCCACGCCAAGTGCGGCCCAACATGGGGCTCCATCTCACAATCCTGAGATCGTGACCTGTTCTGAAATCAAGAGTTGGACGCTTAACCAACTGAGCCATCCAGGCACCCCTTATGTCTTAGGAATGTTCTGAGACATATAATATTATTTCCATTTTACTGAAGTAGATACTGAGACTACGAGGTTATGTGAGTTGCTCAAGGTCACACACACAAGAGCTAGAACCAGTCTGGTCCTTTGACCTCACCTTCAGGGCTCTTTCTGTTATTGACATTCTTCACCAGGGCAGTCACTTCTAAAGTTGAGCCCAAGGACAAAAGGAACAAGTGAAAGGTGGTTTTTATTCCAATCAGGGCAGAAAGCCAATCTATTAATAATGTTAGAAAGAAGGGCTGCCCCACTGTTAATGAATCTGGAAGGGTTACAGTTTTTTTTAGTATTCTCACCATTACTATAATGCCAATGCCATTTGTTTTGTTCTGATTCAGTTCCCTAGACCTCATCACATAGTAAGAAGCCAATATAGGATAGCCATGAACCCAGGTCAAGAAAAAACACCAGCCATTCACAAAAACAAATCTTTGGAATTATTTTCATTATACCTGCTCTTCTAAAATAAACATTTTCATAACACTAAATGTAAAATATCAATGGAATTATTATTAATCACATATTTTTGGGGCTTACATACTAGCCAAGAGCTATCCAAATTACGCAAAATAAATTCTATACAATATATATTTCACAAAACAAAACAGATAGCTAAGTTATAAGAAATGGATGACTTTGCAGGGGTTAACAGATATTTATTTACTGTATAAAAA